>NC_080185.1:110973383-111273383 GCF_950295315.1 Erinaceus europaeus | reverse complement strand
TTACTTCTCCACTGAACATGGGTGTCGGCAGGTCGATCCATAACCCCAGCCTATTTCTATCTGCCCCTAGTGGGGTAGGGTTCCGGCGAGGTAACACTTCATGACACATTGGTGAAGTTGTCTGCTCAGGGAACTCAGGATGGAATCATAGTAGTATCTGCAGCTTGGTGGCTAAAAGACAGTAAGATATAAAGCAGGACACATTGTTTAATAAACAGGAACCAAAAAGTAGGAATAGAGCAGATGAAATTAGTGGTATAGGGTGGAAAGAAGCTGGGGAGTCTATTTTAGGTATTTTCCAAGGGTCTATGACTTTAACAAGTCTTACCTGAGCTTGATAGCTAAAGTTAGTTTATATGTCATGAAAGAAGCTTGTGAAGGGGTGCATTGGTTCTTATTTTCATCAAATTCAACACAATTATTTAAATTTTAGAAGTAAAAATAAAGTTACTTCAAATAATTTTATATGTATAGTAAATATAAATTGAAAGCAGAAAAATCCTATTAGTTAGAAGTCCTTAATTAGATTAAACTCCATATGTCTAGAAACTCTTCTAAAACAATAAGATAATAATGTCTGACACTGATGAAGGGCCTTTTTATCAGAAAGTTTCCCCACATGGTTTACAAACTCTTGTTTCTTGGACTGCACTGTATTGTGGAATACTGTTGTACCCTATGACTATATAATCAAGTGTGCTTAGAGCAGGGATCCCTTCAGGTGGCTGACAAATATGCTGACGATACTGTTCCTTTGATTATGATACTGTTCCAATGCCTTCCTTGCTTTTCTCCTGCTTGTCCAAGACTCCAAGTTTTTTGACTCAGCCATTAAACATTGAGGTGACAGAAATAAAATTAATATGATAGAATGACAGTCTTACTTTTGCTAAAACTAACTGATGCAAAGGTCCTTAATTAGATGCAATTCCATATGCCTAGAGAGTATAACTCTTCTAAAAACAGTAGGATACTGTCTTGCATTGATGAAGGGCCTTTTCATCTGGGAGTTTTCCCACATGGTTTACTAACAAATATGGCACAGAAAAGCAAAGCAAAGATAACTTCAACCACTAATGGAATGTAACAACTGCTTAATGGTCTATGAAAAACGGTAGGGCAAGAACTATAAAAAGCTATTAAAACATCATTGATGTTTATCCTGTATAGAAAGTATTAGTCAATGCATGAAGTTAAATTTAAAAGAAGTAATATTTTGGAAAATGAGAGTTATCTATTTTAAATTCTCATCTTCCAATGTTTCCAGATATTATAACACTTGATCTGTGAAGGTGATTAGATAGTTTATAGGCGAAGAGACAGCATAATGGTTATGCAAAAAGACTTTCATGCCTGAGGCACCGAAAGGCTCCAGGTTCAGTCCCCAGCAACATCATAATCCAGAGCTGAGCAGTGCTCTGGTTAAAAAAAAAAAAAGGTAAATGTTCGCTTCGATGACTTTAGAGAATAAATAGGGGAGGGGTAGGTGGTGGCACACCTGGTTAAGTGCACACAGTGCACAAGGACTTGGGTTCAAGCCCCTGGTCCCCACCTGCAAGGGGAAAGCTTCATGAGTGGTAAAGCAGTGCTGCAGATATCTCTCTGTCTCTCTCCCTCTCTATCACCCCTTCCCTTTCAATTTCTGGCTGTCTCTATCCAACAAATAAATAAGATAATTTTTTTCCCTCCAGGGTTATTGCTGGTCTCGGTGCCTGCACCATGAATCCACCGCTCCTGGAGGCCATTTTTCCCCCTTTTTGCTGCCCTTGTTGTTGTAGCCTCGTTGTGGTTATTATTATTGCCATTGTTGATGTTGTTCATTGTTGGATAGGACAGAGAGAAATGGAGAGAGGAGGGGAAGACAGAGAGGGGGAGAGAAAGACACCTGCAGACCTGCTTCACCTTCTGTGGAGCGACTCCCCTGCAGGTGGGGAGCCGGGGGCTCGAACCGGGATCCTTACGCCGGTCCCTGCGCTTTGCTCCATATGCGCTTAACCCACTGCGCCACCGCCTGACCCCCAAGATAATTTTTTAAAGAATAAATGGAAGACAGGAGGTGGCTCACCTGGCATGCTTTATCACGTATGCAATTCTGGGTTTGAGCACCCAGGCTACCACTTGGGAGCACCTGCTGAGGGTGGGGGGGATTCATAAGTGGTAAATGGTGCTCTGATGTCTGTCTTTCCTTCTCTCAGCCCCTTCTCCACTTCTATGACTCTCTGTCTTTCACTATCTATTAAAAAAATAAATGATCATCAGGAGAAATGAAATCATGCTGATACCAAGTCTTCATGATAACCCTGGTGGGAGATACACACACACACACACACACACACACAGAGAGAGAGAGAGAGAGAGAGAGAGAGTCTTGCAGCATTTTTTTTTTTACCATTCATGAAGAAGCTTTTTTACCCTGTAGGGTATTGGGGGTTTGAACCCAGGTTCTTGTACACTATAATGTATGTGCTCAAACAGGTGTGCCACCACCCAGCCCTTAAGTTCCTTATTGGTCAAGTGTTTGGCAATGTGGCTTATATCTAGAAGTGTGACTTGCCATTTCAAAATTTCTCTTGTCAATTTTGCCAAGACTCTAGGATCTTAACGCAAATGGTTTCCTGCTTCTATATCCCAGAGGCTCTTGAGTAATGTTTGCAGGTTTTTTGTCATGAACAACATTAAGTCAGCTAGTAACTTTCTGCCTCTTTGTCCTGTCCCAGAATTTCTGTTCGATAATATTTTCCGTTTACCCTTAGAAACCACTGTGCTAATCTCAACTAAAATGCCACACTCCATGCCAGTTACTGGCCTGTTTACCTTTTCTCTTCCGCATTTATCACTCTGTACCCTACCATGCATTTACTTATTTTATTTTTCATCTCCCCACTAGACAAGGACTGATATTTATAGCTGTATTTTTAGCCCTTAGAACAATTCCTTACAGTAATGGCACAGTGAATGCTAATTGAATACACCGATAAGGGTAGGAAAATTGAGCTGTAAAAATTCAGCAAAGAGTAGTTTTTTTTTTCTCCCTGACTTATTTAAAAATTTATTTAAAAAAGGAGACGTTAACAAAACCATAGGGTAAGAGGGGTACAACTCCACACAATTCCCACCACCAGATCTTCATATTCCATCCCCTCCCCTGATAGCTTTCCTATTCTTTATCCCTCTGGGAGTATGAACCAGAGGTCATTGTGGGATGCAGAAGGTTGAAGGTCTGGCTTCTGTAATTGCTTCCCCACTGAACATGGGCGTTGACAAGTTAATCCATATGCCCAACTTGCCTCTCTTTCCCTAGTAGGGTAGGGCTCCGGGGAAGCCGGGCTCCGGGATACATTGGTGAGGTTGTCTGTCCAGGGAAGTCTGGTTGGCATCATGCTGGCATCTGGAACCTGGTGGCTGAAAAGAGAGTTAACATACAAAGCCAAACAACTTATTGAACAATCAGGGACCTAAAGGCTGCAATAGTGCAGATGAAGTGTTGGGGGGCACTCACTGCAGACTATTGTGTACTTAGCAAAGAGTAGTTTTATATGATTGGTCATATGAGACAGAGATAAGGTACTGTTGTGAATAGTTCTAGAAAGGTGAGTAGGACTTTATGCAAGTTTGTCTGCTGCTGTTGTTACACAGAGTGCTGCATTTTTTTCAGTGAGATTAAAGAGACAGAAATGACAGTGCAGTCATGCAAACGAAGTTGTAGAGATGATGGCAGGTTTGAGTGTGAAAAATTTGGAAGATTCTGTGTCTCTGTATTGAGGTAAATGTTAAATTTGAATTGGACTTTGTACTTTCATGGCTCTTGACTATAGAAAACACAAAACAAGTTATGCTCTTATAAGAAAGAAAGAAAGTTTACCGGTGGGTTAGGGGTAATAGAGTTGATAGGTGGTATTGTATTCCATTCAGGTTGTCCCAAGAAAGATCCGATAGGGCTAGAGAAGTATCTCAGTGGTTGAGAACAGGATTCACATGCGTGAGGGATCAGGCTTGATCTAGACACTACAGTCTGCCACTTGAGCAGCATTCCAGTCTATTTCTGTCTTATAAAATAAATAAAGAAATAAAGAAATTTTGAAAATAAATTTTATAAAAAGAAAAATCCTACTTACTGACTGACTTATAAACCACAGCCATTTCTTTCTTACAGTTCTGGTGACTAGGGAGTCCAGGATCATGGCATTTGCAGACTCCATGTCTGTGAAGAGCCAGCTTTCTCATTGATGACATCACACTGTAACCTCATGTGACAAAAGGGGCAAGTTAGCTGTCTGCAACCTGCTTTTTGAGGACACTAACACCATTAATGGGGGCTCTACCATCAATTTCTTTTTAAAATTTTATTTATTTTTATTTTATTAATTTTAAAAATTATCTTTTGTTAGCTAGAGATAACCAGAAATTTGAGGGAAGAAGGTGACAGAGAGGGAGAGAGACAGAGAGACACCTGCAACACTGCTTCACCACTTGCAAAACGTTCCCCCTGTAGGTGGGGACCAGGGGCTTGAACCTGGGCTCTTTCACATTGTAACGTGCGCCCAACCAGGTGTACCACAACCCATCCCCAACTACCATTGATTTCTAAAGGTTCACCTCTTAGTATTGATAGCTTGGTGGGAGGGGATATGATTTCAGCATAGGGATTTTGGGGGAGTTTTAGATAATGGTAAGTTTTCAGAATTGAGAACTCACCAACTCACCAACAAGAACTACTGCAGAGATCATGTGGCACGAATAGCCTATTACCATCCCCCCTGAACTGAATAGTGGCATTCAATGTTCTCTAACATATCTGTTTTTCTGCCAAGTTTCTAGACTTGCCGTGTGTGTGTGTATGTTCTCTGGAGTAAGATTTCCAGTTCATACCCTGTAGTAGATTATACCAAAATAACCAATATATTTCAAAATAACAATATATTTCTCAAAATAACTACACTAACTTATATCCCCCAAAAGATTGTATAAATGTTTCTTCTATATTTAAATCCACACTTCATTTCAAAATTTTATTTCAAAATTTGCATATGATCCAACTTACCTTTGCCAATTACTTTGGTAACATGTATTCTGACAAATGCATATAGCTATATATCCACCATAGCTGTAATAGGGATACAGGCCAGCTCCATCACCTCACCATTTGTCCTCTGCTATCTATTTTTTGTAGCCACCCCCTTCACCTCCAGGGTTGGAGACTCATTGATCTGTTCTTCAACCCTGTCGTCCTGCCTTTTCTAGAAATGGCATCATACATTATGAACCCTTCTGGCTATCATTTCTCTTCTTCAGCATAGGGAATTTGAAAGCCATGAAGTTTGTTGTATTTATCAGTGCTCTTTAAACTGCCTAGCAGTATTCCATTGTGTAGATCACAATGTTTAATCACCATGTTTAATCACTACCCTAGTGAGTATCATTTATATTGTTTCCAGTTTGGGTGATTATTAATCATGCTGCTATTATCAGTTATGTACAGAGTTTTGTGAGTTTTTAATTCTCAAGTAAATACCCAAAAGTCTGATTTCTGGGCCATATGGTAAATATTTTAAGTTTATAAGAAATGGCTAGTCTGCCTTGTAGAGCAGATATGTGGCACTCCTTATCATGTGAGAGTTCAGTTAACTGTACCTTTACATTCGGCATTGACAGATTGTTAGTCCTTCTAGTATGTAAATAGTGTTCTCATAATTTTAATTTCTATTTTTCTGATGGCAAATGACACTGAGAAACTTTTCATATGTCTATATGCCATTCATATTTTTTATGCAAAAAGTTTGTGGATATGATTATAAAGGAAGGCTGAACTTTATACAAATTAGTAAATATTTCTATTGATATGAGAGGTATATAGTAGAGTGACAAAGGCTGGAGGTGTTTATATGTGCTAAACTCTTCTTTTTATTAATGATTTAATAATGATTAATACTACTGTAAGATAAGAGAGATACAATTTCATACAATTCCCACCAAAATCTTTAGGTGACCCCAATTGTCATTGGAAGGAGGTCAGTTTTTGTTGGAGGACAGCACAACATTGGAGAGTGAAGAAGCAGGTAAGGAAAAGGAGAGTTAGTTGGAGCAGTGGTCTGTGAGGGGTCAAAGGACAGAGAACTGTGGCTGGAGAGAACAGTGGCAGAACCGCCATCAGCAATCTGGAGCACTGTCAAGTAAGGTCAGGGCCTGTGAGGTACCCTGCTTATCTCATGCCTATATTACTCAGATGCTCTTTTGTCATCAGTATCTTTCATGGAATCAGCAATTTTTAAAGCAACAACCTAGGAAATACTACTACTTTTCTCATTTGGAGCAGTATTCTCAATAGTAGTAATTTAAATCCTAAGATCAACTATTGGCAACATATGGTAAAACCTGAATTTCAACACCCAGACCATAAGACATAGTCATTAAGCTATAATCAGACACCTCCTGCATCAGGAAAGCTTGCTATTACTGTGCCACCTTTTATTACTGCATTACTCTGTCTTGTCTTATACTTTTCTTAAGAACTTGTCAACTATATATAAATTGCTATTAATCATAATAACATGATAAAAGTTGACTCTTGGGTTATAAACACCTAAATGAATCAATCTGACAATGAATTTAAAGGTGCATGTTCTATAAGGGTGTTTTGAAGAGTTCATTTATCTAATTTTCTACTTTATCATCATGAAGTGGCATGCCAGAATGCATCAGTAAACTGATTTTGCATTTTTTAATTATTTATTTATTTTACATTTTCTTGCCCTTGTTTTTTAACATTGTTGTGGTTATCGATGTCGTCGTTGTTGGATAGGAAAGAGAGAAATGGAGAGGAGGGGAAGAGAGGGGGGGGAGAGAAACATAGACACCTGCAGACCTGCTTTACCACTTGTGAAGCGACTCCCCTGCAGGTGGGGAGCCAGGGGCTCGAACCAGAATCCTTCTGCCGGTGCTTGCGTTCTGTGCCACCTACACGTAACCCGCTGCGCTACCGTCCGACTCCCTCCTGATTTTGCATCTTATTTTATAAAGTAGTGTTTATCTTGCATGATTATGTCTGGTAGTCATTTTTTTTTTTATTAAGGAAGAGTGTCATCTCTAACATTTGTTTGCCTATATCTCTGCCAGGTGGTGGGAAGGGATACAATACACTGTCTCTGGAAGACTAGTAGTCTAGTTCAGGAGAAAGAACAGATGGATGTAGCAGCCAGATCTGGTGCCATTGGGATTTGCCATTCATTATCCAATGTCATATGGTTTATATTTTATATGTGTAGGAGGCACTTTAGAAAGTGGAGAAATCACTGAAGTTTTCATGGAAGTTTTGTGATAGAACGGTGACTTAGATAACTTAGAAAGCATGGGAGAACACTTTAGAATGGAATAACAACAAAAAAATAGAGAAATACGTGTTTGTAGGGTGAACAAGTGAGGAATTAATGACAGAAAGAATTAAAGACACGATTTGAGAACCTGGATTATGTGATAAAGTTAAGTTCAGTGGAAAACAGTTGATGAAAGAGAAATGAATTCATAGGAAGCATTTTGTTATTCAAATTTTAAGGAAAACAGTTTCCCTTAAATGAGTTTGTGTTGAAGGCTAGTTGTAGGCTCACGTTTCTTTTCTTTTCTTTCTTTTTTATTTAAGAAGGGATTAATTAACAAAACCACAGAGTAGGAGGGGTACAACTCCACATAATTCCCACCACCCAATATCCATATCCCACCCCCTCCCCTGATAGCTTTCCCATTCTCTATACCTCTGGGAGCATGGACCCAGGGTCATTGTGGGTTGCAGAACGTAGAAGGTCTGGCTTCTGTAATTGCTTCGCCTCTGAACATGGGTGTTGACTGGTTGGTCCATACTCCCAGTCTGCCTCTCTCTTCCCTAGTAGGATGGGTCTCTGGGGAAACAGAGCTCCAGGACACATTGGTGGGGTCTTCAGGGAAGCCTGGCTGGCATCCTGATGACATCTGGAACCTGGTGACTGAAAAGAGAGTTAACATACAAAGCCAAACAAATTGTTGAGCAATCATGGACCCAAAGCTTGGAATAGTGGAGAGGAAGTGTTAGGGGGGTACTCACTGCAAACTCTAGTGTACTTCTGCTTTCAGGTATATATTTTGCAGTAGTTTATGGATACGTGTGAACATATGCTCTCTCTCACAGAAACTGGTGTATATCTAGGTTTTGGGACTTTGTTAGAAAGTGAACCACCTGAGATGGAATTAGAGTATACTATGAAAGGAAAGGTCTCACCCGAGTTATGAAGCTGAAGGGTTGTCATTCCACACATGAAGTCTCTGGACACAGTCTGAAGTGAAGCATCTTGAGGTGGCAATCATTGTGTTGGTTAGGTTGTGATCGGCAGATGCAATATTATTTGATATGGATTGGGAGAGGCATACGGGAAAGTGGGCCCTATCCAAGGGTTCCAAGACTGGGGGAAGTAGAGGCTCTATAGTGGAGATGTGAGATTCCTGCTGACTTAGGGTTCAAAAAGACAATCGATAGCTAATGTTATCATCACATTAATTGGTAATTGGGTTAACTTTGAAATGTCCTTTTGTTAGGGTTTGCTGTACAGTACCCAGTATCTTATATATATCTGTGCTATTGGTTGCTTCTGATCTACTTGGTCTAGGCTTTTGAGAGAGTCTGCATATCAATTACACAGCCTATATATTAAAAAAAATTCAGTTTGTGTTTTGAAAAATTTCGAGACATACAATTAATTTTCCCCTTCTCGAATTAATTAACTAGTAACTTATATGACTACATTTTACTAGGAGTGTACATAAACACCATTCCCACCACCAAAAGACTGTGACCCATCCCTCCCACCCACTCCCACCCCCCACTGTCCCAGGAAGCTGCATGTCTACCCCTCACCACAGGGTTTTTACTTTGGTGCCCTACTTACAATTTGGTCAGGTCCTGCTTTTAGTTTCCCTTTCAGATCTTCTTACTCAACTTCCGTTGATGAGTGGGATCATCCCATACTCATCTTTATCTTTCTGACTTAGCTCATTTAACATAATTCCTCCTAGCTCTGTCCAAGATGGGTCAGAGAAGGTGGGTTCATTGTTCTTAATAGCTGCATAGTATTCCATTGTGTATATATACCACAGCTTTCTCAGCCACTCATCTGTTGTTGGGCACCTGGGTTGCTTCCAGGTTTTAGCTACTATAATAGTGCTGCTATGAACATAGGAGTACATACCTCTTTTTGGTTGGGTGTTATGGAGTCCTTGGGGTATAACCCCAGGAGAGGAATTACTGGATCATATGGAAGGTCCATGTCTAGCCTTCTGAGAGTTTTCCAGACTGCTCTCCACAGAGGCTGTACCAATTTACATTCCCACCAGCAATGTAAAAGGGTTCCTCTGTCCCCACAACCTCTCCAGCATTTGTTGCTGCTGTTCTTTTTGATGTATGCCATTCTCACAGGAGTGAGGTGGTATCTTAGTGTTGTCTTAATTTGCATTTCTCTGACAATCAGTGACCTAGAGCAGTTTTTCATATATTTGTTAGCCTTTTGGATCTCCTCTGTAGTGAATGTTTTGTTCATATCCTCTGCCCATTTTTGGATGGGGTCATTTGCTTTTTTGGTGCTAAGTTTGCTGAGCTCTTTATATATTTTGGTGATTAGTTTCTTGTCTGATGTATGGCATATGAAGATCTCCCATTCTGTGAGAGGTCTCTTTGTTTGTTTAATAGTTTCTTTGGATGTGCAGAAACTTTTCAATTTCATGTAATACCATTGGTTTGTTTCTGCTTTAGTCTTTCTTGCAATTGGGTTTGATTCATCAACGATGTCTTTGAGGTGTAGGTGGGAAACTGTTTTTACCAATGTTTTCCTCTAAGTATTTGATTGTTTCTGGTCTGACATCTAGGTCTTTGATCCAATTGGAGTTGATTTTTGTTTCTGGTGAGATACAGTGGTTCAATTTCATTCTTCTGCATGTTACAACCCAGTTTTCCCAGCACCATTTATTGAAGAGAACCTCCTTTTTCCATTTAATTCTTTGGGCTTCCTTATCAAAGATTAGATGTCTGTAGGTGTGGGGATTTATTTTTGGGCTTTCGATTCTGTTCCACTGGTCTATATGCCTATTTTTGTTCCAGTACCATGCTGTTTTGATGATGATGGCTTTATAATATAGTTTAAGGTCTGGGAGTGTGATGCCTCCATTTCTGTTTCTTTTCCTCAAGATGGTTTTAGCAATTCTAGGTGTTTTCAGGTTCCAGATAAATGATTGTAGTGTTTGTTGTATTCTGTTAAAGAAGCTTGGTGGAACTTTGATGGGTATTGCATTAAATTTGTATATGGCTCTGGGGAGAATATTCATTTTGATGATATTTATTCTTCCAATCCATGAGCATGGGATACCTTTCCATTTCTTGGTATCAGTTTCTATTTCCTTGAGTCGTAACTCATAGTTTTCAGTATACAAGTCTTTCATTTCTTTGGTCAACTTTATTCCTAGGTATTTGATTGATTTTACTGAAACAGTAAAGAGGAGTGATTTCTGGATGTCTTCTTTTTCAGATTTAGTGTTTGCATAAAGAAATGCCACTGATTTTTGTACATTGATTTTGTAGCCTGATACCATGCTATATTGCCTAATAACTTCCGGTAGTTTTCTGCTGGATTCTTTAGGTTTTTCTATGTATACTATCATATAATTTGCAAATAGTGAGAGGTTAACTTCTTCCCTTCTAATTTGTATTCCTTTCATTCCTTTCTCTTGCCTGATTGCTATGGCAAGAACTTCCAATACTATGTTGAAGAGTAACGGTGACAGTGGACATCCCTGTCTAGTCCCTGATCTGAGGGGGAATGCTTTCAACTTCTATTCACTGAGTATGATGTTGGCTGTAAGTTTGCTATATATAGACTCCACTATCTTGAGGAATTTCCCATATATTCTCATTTTTTGTAGAGTTTTGAGCATGAATGGGTGTTGGATTTTGTCAAAGACTTTCTCTGCATCTATTGAGATAATCATGTGGTTTTTGGCTTTGCTTTGATTGATGTGGTGAATGACATTGATGTTGAACCAGCCTTGCATTCCTGGGATGAATCCCACTTGGTCGTGATGTTGCTGTATCCGGTTGGCCAAGATCTTGTTTAATATTTTGGCATCTATGTTCATCAGAGATATTGGTCTGTAGTTTTCCTTTTTTGTTCTGTCCCTATCAGCTTTTGGTATCAGGGTGATGTTGGCTTCATAGAAGGTGGAAGGGTGTATTACTATTGATGTATTTTTGAAATTCTTTCAGAAGTGTTTGACTTATTTAGATGGTCCCTCATTGGGTGCATAGATGTTAATAATTGTTAAATCTTCTTGGCTGATTGATCCTCTAATCATTTTGTAATGTCCTTGCCTATCTTTTATTACTTTATTTAAAATCTCTTGTGTCTGAGATGAGAATGGCTGTTCCTGCCCTTTTTTTGTGATCCGTTAGCCTGTATGATAGTTTTCCATCCTTTCACTTTAAGTCTGTATTTATCTTGTTGTGACAGATGGGATTCTTGCAAGCAGCATATGATTTTATTATGTCTTCTGATCCATCCCCCAACTCTGTGCCTTTTTATGGGTGAGTTTAAGCTATTGACATTTATTGATACTATGGATTTCATGTATTGTAGTGCCATTGTTCAAAAAAATTTTTTTTGTTTGCTCTGATATATTGCCAGAATTATAGTGATGTTCTTGTTTATAAGAGGTCTTTTAGAAGCTCTTTCAGGGCCGGCTTGGTGTTGGTTGTCTCCTTTAACTGATGTTTGTCTAAGAAGGTTTTGGTCCCTCCATCTAGTTTGAATGAAAGTCTAGCAAGATATATTATCCTTGGTTGAAACCCTTTTTCATTCAGGGCTCAATAGATATCTTGCCATTCTCTTCTGGCTTTTAGAGTTTGAGTGGAGAAGTCTGCAGATAATCTTATGGGTTTTCCCTTGTATGTGACTTTTTGTTTCTCTCTTGCAGCCTTTAGGATCCTTTCTTTATCCTTACTTCTTCTCATTGTGACTATCATGTGTCTTGGTGTCTTCGGGTCTGGGTTGATTCTGTTTGGTACTCTCTGGGCCTCTTGAATCTTGATGTCCTTTGTGTTATTCAGGTCTGGGAAGTTTTCTTCTGTTATTTCCTATAGAATTTTTGCTTCCCCTTCCTCTCTTTCTTCCTCTGCCAGGCCAATTATGCGAATGTTACTTCTTTTGAGATCATCCCATATGTCTCTGTTGTTGTTTTCAATGTCTCTCAATCTCTTTTAAGCTCTTTCACCTCTTTCTTTGTTTTCTCTAACTCATCCTCTGTCTGACTAATTCTGTTTTCTGCTTCTGTTAGTCTGCTTTCCCTTGCCTCAGCTTCTTTCTTCATTACAGCTATTTCAGCTTTCAGTTCTCTGATTGCCTCAAGATAATCAGTATTTTCCTTGGGGGTCTCAACTGTTGTTTTCCTAATACTGCCATTCTTTTCCTCCAATGTTGTTTTCATTTCTGTGATTAATAAGTTTATTATTGCTTGCATACTTTTATTATCTATGGTTACTTCTGGCTAATTTGTAGTTTCTTCTGGGCTCTTGTCTTCATTCACTGGAGTAGCAGTTTTATTTGTTTTTGATCTACTCATTTTTTTGATTTATGTGTTTCTTTTTTTATGCTGTTTTTCCTCAGTTATTGTTTCTTGAGTACAAGCAACACTTTACTAAATACCTTTATGACAATTGCACTCACCAACCTCAGGAATTACAGTAGCAACTGAAGCAAGTATTGAAGCAGTTTAATCACTACCAGTTAGCCAAACAATTTCTCCAGTCCATGAAAAAATAGTAACCATGACAAGAAAGAGAAAAGATAAGAAAAAGAGCTGTAATTAAAGAGCAGTGAAAGGAAAGGTTTTTTTTTAGTACTTTATTTTTAATTTAGTTTAATTTAATTTTTTTAATTAGCTAGGAGGAGGAGGGAGGGGAGAGTCTGTAGAGGAGGTAGGAGTAACGAGACAAGTTCCTCCCACAATAGATAAGATGCCCACTACCCTAGCAATGAAAGATACCCTAAGAGTTAATTCTGATCAACCTAAAGGGGTGCAAGTTATATGCCTTTATATAATATTAATAATAAAATAGAGCAGGGTAAAAAATACCCTGTCCCAGATTACCTCAAACCTCGTGATCAGAGGCAGCTGATTGTTAAGAAAGAGAAAAAAAAAACTTCAGGACTAGACAAGGATAGCTGAAATAGACAGTTATTCAAATCTACTATCCACTGTATATTGTAGGGGTGGCTAAAGGAGGAAGGGAAGTTGAGCAGAGATACTAGCAGTGAGAGTCCAACTCTGAGTCAGAATTCTTCCCCAAAATAATTTCTAAATGTGTATCAGTGAATTCAAAAAAGCACACTGTTTGGTGGTGTGGGTATGGGGCCTGTGGCTTTGGAAGCTGTAGGATTAAGGAAGACAGGATGACAAGAATGAGAAAAAGAAGAAAAAAAAGAAAGAGAGAAAAAAGAAAAAGATAAGAAAAAGAACAGTCATAAAAGAGCAGTGAAAGGAGTTTTTATTTATTTATTTATTTATTTATTTTTAATTATTTAATTAGCTATGTGGGGTGAGGTGGGGGGGGTTGGCTACTTAGAAAGAAAAAAGGCCAGAGGTTTCAGAAGGGTATAGACTTAGAATGAATGATACTCCCTGGTGGGACAGGAATCTTGGTAAAGAAAGAAAGAGCCTCAGCAGGGGAGCCTGCTAGGAGCTGGTCCCCAGGGACTGGTTATGGGGGGGAATGGGGAGGAGGTGTGCTTAATAATTTAAAAGAATGAAAAATTGTTTTCCCTTTTTTTCTACTCTAATTTTTAACCCAAATTAAGTTATAGTCACCTTCTTGGTGTCACCGCTAGGACCCCTTATTGACTGGCCTACTAAAGGCAGAAAATCCTACCGTTTCCAGAAGATGTGGTCAGAGCTCAAGCCACTAGCAGCTTCTCAGTCTGCCATCTTCTGGGAACCCCCTTTTTTCTTTTTCTTTTCTTTTCTTTTCTTTTCTTTTCTTTTCTTTTCTTGCCAACTCACAGATTGACTTCCTCTGTAACGTCTTTCAGATTAAGCTCTGCATTTCCCCTTTTGCTAAACATTTTTTAAACTTTATTCATTTATTTTCCCTTTTGTTGCCCTTGTTGTTTTATTGTTGTAGTTATTATCGTTGTTGCCATTGATGTCATCGTTGTTGGATAGAACAGAGAGAAATGGAGAGAGGAGGGGGAAGATGGAGAGTGGGAAAGAAAGAGAGACACCTGAAGACCTGCTTCATCACCTGTGAAGCGACTCCCATGCAGGCTCAACTATTTCTGGCTTATGACACTTTTTTTTTGCCTCCAGGGTTATTGCTGTGTCTCAGTGCCTGCACTATGAATCCACTGCTCCTGAAGGCCATTTTTTCCCCATTTGTTGCCCTTGTTTTTGTGGCCTTGTTGTGGTTATTACTGTTGTTAGTAATGTCACTCATGGCTGGATAGGACAGAGAGAAATGGAGAGAGGAGGGGAAGACAGAGAGGGGGAGAGAAAGATAGACACCTGCAGACCTGCTTCACCTTCTGTGAAGCGACTCCCCTGCAGGTGGGGAGCCGGGGGCTCGAACTGGGATCCTTATACCAGTCCTTGCACTTTGTTTCACATGCACTTAACCCACTGCGCCACCGCCCGACTCCCAAGGGTACTTATATTTAACTATTTAAGTTTTTATGAAGGAAATGTTATTTTACAAGAATATTGTCACTGTTTAACATTTCCCCAAGATGTTTATATACCTCACCTTCCACAAAATTGTCATCTCCTTCCACCATAGACCTCTGGGCCCCTAAACTCTTTACACGTCCTCCTACCTCTGCCATTTGGATTATTTTATCTGCTGAACTAGACCAGAGTTTATTAATGCTTCACCCTATATTTTCCCTTGCTTTTTTTTAGGTCCCACTTATGAGTGAGATCATTCAGCATTCATCCTTCCTCCTCCTCCTCCTCTTCTTCTTTTTCTTCATTCATCCTTCTTTATTTCAGTTAACATGATTCCTTCCAGTTTCATCTACATTGTAGCAAAAGAGAAGGTCTCATTTTTTTCTTGCAACTTAATAGAAATAGGTCATGTATATATACTTTGATTTCTTTGTCCACTCATCTGTTGTTGGACACTTGGGCTATTTCCAAATCTTGACTATTACATATACACACACAAACACAGGTGTGCATAGATATATTTTTTCAATTAAGCAAATATTTATTAAGACCCCACTGTATCATCTTGTAGAATATGTGGAGTAGAAGAATTGGCAGACAATACTCTGCTGATGACTATATTGTAAATAATAAAGTCCTTTGTCTCTGACTCAGGAGTTTCCTGTCCCCTGCCAGCATCTATGAAACTGGCAGGTTAATTTGTCAGTTTGTAGGAAGGGTAAGATGTCAACCCCTTTCCAGTTCTTGATAAATAATTCTTCACTGACCAAATGTGGTATAGGCATTTTTATTTTAGAAGACTTTTTATTGCTTTAGGTTATTTTACCTCTGGATATTCCCCCATTGAAATATAAAATTGTTTGGAAAGTATGGTATTATTCATCAGTTTCAATTTATGTTTTCAGATTAATTAGCAGTTCTTGAGAAAATGAGAGATAGTTTTGATGAATTGAGAAGTGACTATATTTGCACAGAGGTGTAAGGGAGGTGGTCAGCTTCAAAGAGAAACCCTATGGTGGGAAAGGCTCACAAAAGTCTTTTGTGCTCTGAAATTTTGCGTACAGCCTGCTCTTCCAGCCTACATCTCAGCTGGACACACAATACATTTCGTGTAATTCCCTTCCTCATTCACAGTGAATCAAGGGCATCTGCTGGCAACACTGTGGATTCTGTTGTTTGCAAACAGCAAGTAAACATCACCCATTGTCTGGGATTTTTGGAAGGGAAGTTGTTATAACATGGGCAGTAAGAAGGTTTACCATGCAGTGAGAGAAGTAGAGATGGAAAAAAGAGCTAATAAAACCAAGAAATGGACAATAGTGATATTTCTGTCATTACCAATGTGTAATGATCCTTTCTTGAAATTTCCCTCATTTTATTTAATAAGTTCATATATAAAGTGACACACAGGTGATATAAAATAAGCTGGACACTTAAGTTTAGAAGCACAATTCCATGACCTGGAATAGAATTTCTAATTAATTAACATATTTAAATTAACAAATATGGAGCCCAGGATTTTTGCCTCTCAAATTGAGATATATATGGTCTTAAAATAAATATATACTTATACCTCAGTAGAAAATGTGAAATTGATGTAATCATAGTAAAGGCCAGGACAGTGACCATATTAATATACATTTTAGCAATTGCCAAAATCTTTAATGCTAAAGTATAGAACATAGTTGATCTACATGCTGATTTCACTGCTTTCAGTCACTTGATTTCAGTGTTAAACAATTAAATTTTTATTCTCTAGCATTTTTTTAGTTTATATCTGTCTTTGGATAAATAGTGTTTTAGTGGATACATTTTAAGTTGTTCTTTGGATGGCTATCAGAGCTAGGATGAAGAATTTGTTTTTAGCTTTTACCATGTTGATATTAGTTGCGAATTAATTTTTGATTTGGAGTCTGGTTCATACGAATTTCCAAAGTAATCAACATAATAATATTATTAATAATGGTAACAGAAAAATCAAGGGCCAGGTGGTGGTGCACCTGATTAAGTGCACACATTACAGGATGCAAGGACTGGTGTTCAAGCCCCTGGTCCCCACCTGCAGGGGGAAAGCTTCACAAGTGGTGAAATAGACTGCAGGTGTCTTTTTGTCTCTTTCCCTGTCTGCGTACCCCACCCTTCTAAATTTCTCTCTGTCTCTATCCAATAATAACTAACTAGGGAAAGAAAGAGACAGGCTGGGAGTATAGATCGACCTGTCAATGCCCATGTTCAGCAGGGAAGCAATTACAGAAGCCAGATCTCCCACTTTCTACACCCCATAATGACCCTGGGTCCATACTTCCAGAGGGTTAAGGAATAGGAAAGCTATCAGGGGGAGGGGATGGGATATGGAACTCTGGTATTGGGAATTATAGCCCTCTTATCCTATGGTCTTGTCAGTGTTTCCATTTTATAAGTAAATAAATAAATAAATTCTTTAATAGGCAAAAAATTAAAAAAAGAAAAATTCTATATGATTTTCAGTGAAAAGAGAGTTTTAATACCCTATCTACATACCACTGGGTTGTTGGAAAAATTATGATGCATTTTGGCGTAAAGAAATACGATGTAACTTTTGCTGCAGCCCAATATCTCTCCCTTTTGTTTTGTCTGCTGTCTTGCTTTATAGTAATTACACTCACCAAATGGACTATTTTAGGAAAGGATTTCTCAAGTGCCAGAGTTTCTCATTTAATTGCCTTGGTGTTAGGGAATATGGAAAATTTTAATGGGATACTTCTGACTAAATTTACTAGGTCCACAAAGACCTCAAAAGTGAAATGGCATGGATGGACCTTGAAAAAATCATGTTGAGTGAAATAAGTCAGAAACAGAAGGATGAATATGGGACGATCTCACTCTCAGGCTGAAGTTGAAAAACAAGATTAGAAAAGAAAACACAAGTCGAACCTGAAGTGGAATTGGAGTATTACACCAAAGTAAAAGACTCTGGGGTGGGTGGGGAGAATACAGGTCTATGAAAGATTATGAATGACATAGTGGGGGTTGTATTGTTAAATGGGAATCTGGGGAATGTTATGCATGTACAAACTATTGTATTTACTGTTGAATGTAAAGCATTAATTCCCCAATAAAGAAATAAATTATTAAAAAAAAGAGAGGGAGAGAGAAATACAGAGACCTGCAGACCTGCTTCACTGCCTGTGAAGTGACTCCCCATGTAGGTGGGGAGCTGGGGGCTCCAACCAGGATCCTTGAGCCAGTCCTTGCTCTTTGCCCCATGTGCACTTAACCTGCTGCGCTACCACCCGACCCCCACTTTAAAAAACAAACAACAACAACAAAAAACCAGAGCACTACTTAGCTCTGGTTTATGGTGGTGCAGGGGATTGAACCTGGGACTTTGTAGCCTCAAGCAAGAGAGTCTCTTTGCATAACCATTATGCTGTTTCCCCATCCCTCTTTACTTACTTTCTAAGCATAATCACCTCCAGTTGCATCCATTTTGTCCCAAAGGAAACAATATCATCTTTTTTTATTGTAGAGTAGTATTCTTTGGAGAACACATCATATGACCCCCTTTTCTAGTCATTTGTCAAAAAAAAAAAAAAGTGAAGTGGGAAATGCCTGGCCCATGTGCTGAAATCATTTGGTCTGGTCCTGCCACAGCAACTGGAGCTTTTCTCAAAGCATCATTAAGTGATAATTTTTAGTTGATTATTCTGTATGACCCATGAGTGGTGTTATAAATATCCAAATGGACCTTGGCAGGGAAAATATACCCCATCCTTCTTCTAAGGGAATGATGATAACCTAGGAAACAGCATGAGATATGTCTAAAGTTTAAATCCACCATGTCATATTGTATAGCTAAAGTTTTTGAATTTCTTCTTCTTACTATTTTTATTTGTAAAATGGAAACATAGACAAGACCATAGGATAAGAGGGGTATATTTCCACACATTGCCTACCACTAGAGCTCCATATCCAATCCCCTCCCCTGATAGCTTTCTTATTCTTTATCCCTCTGGGAGTATGGACCCAGGGTCATTGTGGGGTGCAGAAGGTGGAAGGTCTGGCTTCTGTAACTGCTTCTCCACTGAACATGGGCATTGGGAGGTTGGTCCATACTCCCAGCCTGTCTCAGTCTTTCCCTAGTGGGGCAGGGCTCTGAGGAGGTGGGGCACCAAGACACATGGTGGGGTTGTCTGCCCAAGGAGGTCGGTTGACATCATGGTATTATCTGGAATCTGGTGGCTGAAAAGAGTTAAGATAAAAAGCAGAACAAACTGTTGACTAATCATGAACCTAAAGGCATAAATATTTCAGATGAAGATTGGGGTCTCCATTTTGGAAAAAGCTAGTGGTCTGTTTTAGGTATATTCCAGAGGGCCCATGACTTTACTAGGTTTTGCCTGAGCCTGACATCTAATCTGTAGGTGAACCCAGGTTATTGTCTGGGGAGATGGTGTCATAGTTGGAAAAAGGACTAGAAAGCTGGATCAGGGAAGAGAGTAGCTCCCAAATATGGGGAAAGTATATAAATATTGTTAACTGTAAACTGCACCAGTTTGATCTGGGGCCCATATTCAGCACAGGAACCTTTGTAACCTCTGCATCCCTGTAGGTCATGTCTGTGGACACGGCTAGGAACATTCCAGGATGCACTAAATTTAGGACCTCTCTTCCTCAGGTAGTAGGTAGAATATGTTATCCAACCTCCCTTCAGAGAGTGGAACATTCCCTACTATTATTGATCCCTATTGAGGGAAAGGTCCTATAGGGGCCCACAGAGGGGTCCATTGTGTTGTTCCTGATGGAGATGACCAGTGACAGTGGAGATAGGGATCTGTTAGAGGTCTAGGCCCATCATGTCTGTGTGGGAATCCCAGTACTCCCTGACTAGGGCCCCAGGTGATGGGTGCCCTAGTAGTGACTAAAGAGCTATCATTAAAGTATGCCGGTCTCTTGCCCTTATTCAGCTTTTGTAGTCTTTTGTCTGACATGGTTAGCTTTGGGGATGTGTAATAGGAGGTAGGTGAGGAGGGTATGTAGGTCTAAGTATAAACTGTTTCATTAGGTACTTTAAGGTTTCTTTTTAGGTTTTTCTGCTTGCTTGCTACATTTATTGACTCACTGCAAATTATGTGCACTTTTGCTTTAAGGTATATATTTTGCCCTAACTTATGGATATAAGTGTACATAGGCCCTATCTCATGGCCCCTGGTCTATATCTAGGTTTTGAGGTTTTGTTAAGAAATGTGCCACTCGAAATGGAGCTAAGGGGTCCTATGAACCAGGAAAGGTCTCACTAGAGTAATGAATCTGGTGGGTTCACATTCCATGCCTGAAGTCTCTGGACACAGTCCGAAGTGAATCATGCCGAGGTGGTACTGGTTGCATTGATTGGGTTGCGATGAACAGATGCAGTATCAGTTGGGAGAATCATGCAGGAAAGTGAGCCTCACCCTAGAGGTTTCAGGACTGGGAGAAATATGGGCTTTCTAGAGAAAGGGGAAGGTTCCTGCTGTCTTAGGGTTTAAGAAGGCAATAGATAGTTATAGTTATAATCAAATCATTTAGCAATTGGGTTAACTTTGAAAATCCCATTGTTAGGATTTATTTGCTGTGACATACAAGACCTCACCATGATTTATGACCTTTTATGCTATTTATATATAGCTGTATCTTATAAAGTAATGTCACTAGTTGTTGGGTAGTTGCCATCTCCCCCTGGCTTCTTCTTATCCATATGCCTATATAGGGATTTACTGATCCAAAGGTTTGGTCTATTTACATAAATCACTTTTACATAAAGCACTCCAGGGCATTGGTGGTTCAGTTATAGGATTCTCGCCTGTTCCGCCCCCTCCTTGTCACACTCTGATTTTCACCAGTCACTTTTCTCTCCACCCTCTCTATATCACATTGTCGTTTTTGACGGGTTAGGTTGTTTTCGCTGGGCTGGCTTCACGGGCAGGTAACAGACGACCAGGGACTCATAGTTGAGCTGTAGGCAGTATCTCTTTATTCATGCAGGACGCAGCACAATCTAAGCCAAGCTGAGCTAAACTAAAGGTAAAGTACTCTAAAACTCACAATGCTGTCTTTATATATACTTGCCAAGTAGGGTGGAAACAGGGTGTGACATAGAGAGGGTGGAGAGAAAAGTGACTGGTGACAATCAGAGTGTGACAAGGAGAGGATCAGGGTGTGACAAGGAGGGGGGGTGGAGCAAAAACATATCATGAAACAGTGGGGATTGAACCAATGCCCTGGAGGGAGGTGCTTGTTAACAGCGGTTATATAAATAGAATGAAATGGTTATGTAAATAGAATAGTGTTAAGCAGGGGGGATTTAAACCAAATGAAACAGAAAGGGTCTCATGCATACCAACAATTCCCCCTTTCTTTTTAACTAATGGCCATTGTGGGGTGAACAGAAACGTATATCGTACAGGCGTTTTCAAAATAACTGGCATAGGACATGGAAAACAAAATAGGCGAGCAGCAATAACCAGTGTGATGCCAAGGGGAGCTTTTCTTGCCTCAAAGGGCAAGGCCTAGCAGGCGAAAGGGCATTTCTTGCCTCTGGGAATGCTTCATGCCTCTGGGGGCATCTCTTGCCTCAAAGGGCATTTCTTGCCTCTGGGAATGCTTCATGCCTCTGGGGGCATCTCTTGCCTCAAAGGGCATTTCCTGCCTCTGTGGGCATCTCTTGCCTCTTGGGGCGCTTCATGCCTCTGTGGGCATAACCTAATAAGGAGGGGGAGCTTTCTGCCTCTGGGACAGAGCCTGCAGGCGAGGGGACATGGTCTATAAAGTTTCAAGGCAATTGGCTGAAGTTAGTCTTTGAGAAACACAGCAGTGTGTACCAGTAAGTCCGATGGAGGTGTCAGTCCAAAGTAGCTGACCACAGAAGAAAATGCCGGAGGATGAAACGCTGCACGTCTGTCTCGATGGGGAATGTTGGCCACCAGAATTCTGCTTTTCTGTAGAGAGTGAGCTTTCGAGTCTGTAAATCTGTTTCTTCAGGTCGTGCCAGGTCACATTGGTTTCCGGGGGCGATGTCAGAGAACAGGGGTCCAAATGGATTTCCGGGAATTTCATTTGAGTAGATGCTTTTTCATGTGAATACTTGACAGCTGAAATTCACTTACTTGTCAAACAAAACTTGTAGCAGATTAGAAGTTTACTATAATTGATAACTCCATTATAATTGGAAGTCCTTTCTAGTATCATTTTAAGGTTGTTTAAACAGTTTAAACTCAATAAAATGTAGAAAGGTAAATAGAAGAACCACGGTTAAAAGCCTCAGGCATGAGAATAATTAACATTATCATTGCACTATCTGCCCCACCCATAACTCATACAGTTTTCAGGATTAAACGTTTCAGATTCATGTCAAGACGTAAAAGAGAAATCAAAGGAGGGAAAAAACAATTTTTTGGATTGTTTCCGGATGTCTCTAGAAATCATGGCTGTGTCCAGCATTTTTTTTTTAAGTCAATGTCAAACAAAAATTCAGTCATTCAAATCATTCTTTTATGAAACACAACTTGAACCAGATTATCAAGATCTCACCATGTAGGATTAAGAATCCCCGGAGGGCGACCTAGTTCAAAAAGGTCCTCGAAATTCCATTTAGGGTGTTTCTGACTGTTCCTGCTGGATTGCTTCAGGCACCCATTTTTAAAAGCGTCTTCCCATCGAAGAAAGAATCCAATCAGGAGAGTAGAACTAACCACGTGTCTCCATACTTGGGAACTGCCAGGGTACTCAAGAATGCTCCTCAAACTGGAGTAGTCCTTCTCCACGGGAAACATTCGAGAAGAAGTCCAGAAAGTCCCAGGGGAAATCCCCATGCATATCCCAAGGTCTACGATCACGGTCATAAAGAACCAAACTGTGGCCCGGAGCAAAATGTAGTCCTTTTCCTCAGGAAACATGGGAGAGGGAATCCAGAAAGTCCAAGGAGAAATCTCCGTGCATCTCCCAAGCTCTATGATCCCGGTCATAAGAAACCAAAGTTCCCGGTGAGGGAACCGAAGTGTGGCCCAGAGTAAAATGTTCCAGAGACAGAGAAACTGTCTCATAATGAAACAGTAGAGGCTTTGGCAAACCTCTTCGTAAGTAGAAGAGAAGACCATAGTGCATAGGTAGGCAAAGTCTTCACTTATCTGGGAGTTGCGCAGGTCTGGCCCCACGTTGTTGCGCCATATGTCGTTTTTGACGGGTTAGGTTGTTTTCGCTGGGCTGGCTTCACGGGCAGGTAACAGACGACCAGGGACTCATAGTTGAGCTGTAGGCAGTATCTCTTTATTCATGCAGGACGCAGCACAATCTAAGCCAAGCTGAGCTAAACTAAAGGTAAAGTACTCTAAAACTCACAATGCTGTCTTTATATATACTTGCCAAGTAGGGTGGAAACAGGGTGTGACATAGAGAGGGTGGAGAGAAAAGTGACTGGTGACAATCAGAGTGTGACAAGGAGAGGATCAGGGTGTGACAAGGAGGGGGGGTGGAGCAAAAACATATCATGAAACAGTGGGGATTGAACCAATGCCCTGGAGGGAGGTGCTTGTTAACAGCGGTTATATAAATAGAATGAAATGGTTATGTAAATAGAATAGTGTTAAGCAGGGGGGATTTAAACCAAATGAAACAGAAAGGGTCTCATGCATACCAACATCACATCTTGTTTCCACCCTACTTGGAGAGTATAAAAACAGCTGCTCTTCTGATTAAAGACACTTGGAAATTGCTTTCTGGCTCCGAGAGTTCCAGAGTGTATCTCCTGCGGAAGTTGGTGCAGCACGAGTTCCTGATCCCTCTCCCACACAGCAGCCTAGATCAGCTCCAGTTGAGTCATCTCCAACCCAGAGAGCACTAGCTCGGGAAGAAGTACCCTCAGGCTATCCCGGCATCTGGCGCCCGGAACAGGGACCCGTAAGCAGCAGATTTACAAGAAGACATCTTAGATAAGTACACACCTTTTGGGTATCTGCAATATTGTGTTAAGGCACTGTGATTTTTTTTCTTTCTTATTGTTTTCCGGAGATCTTTCCACCATGGAAAATCTTTTCCAAATCCTGCATTCTTTTTCCAGTATACAATTTTTATATATCTGGGACATTTTTCTCGGGGCTTCACCTTATATCCTGTTGATCATCATAGCAGCTTTTAAGGGATATATAGGTCAACCTCTCAAAAGGCTTAAGGACCTAGAGGCTGAGGTCAAAGAGATAAAGGAAGTAATCATAGAACTTAACCAGCACCTTAAAAACAAGAAGAAGCAAAGGCCTGTCGTGATCTTGACCCACCCTAATTCCTCTGCCTCTTGCCCTGAGGCCCCTATTTTGGCAGACACGTGTCCGAATTCTCCTTTGGACTCCACAGCCACTTCTTCGGCCACCCCCATTTTGGCAGAAACGTGTCCGGAACCTCCTGCTGCCTCCACGGCTGCTTCTTCACCCCACCCTGTTTTGATAGACACATGTCCGAATTCTCCTGTAGCCTCCAAAACCACTTCTTCGGCCACTTGTCCAGAAGCTTCCACTTCGATGACTCCTCCTACCGCTACACACTTAGAGCAAGTCCACACATTTCCGGTCAATGTTGCCCCCAATAGACAAAAACCTCAGGCCTGGTATCCATATTCCGCCACAGATCTGAAGGAACTACGCCAGGCTATCAAAGATGACGGTGTTCATGCCCCATGGACCAGGTCCATTTTACAAGGCCTGCTTCAGAACCTTAATACCCCTCAAGATTGGAGAGATGTGACTCGTGCTACGCTCCCAGGCCCCCTCTTCCTGCAATGGGAGGCATTCTTTCGTGACGAATGTTTACAACAATCGCGGAAAAATATTCAAAATCAGCCAGAGGGTAATTTTGATGCATTGTTTGGAACAGGACAATTAGAAACAGGGATTCAACAGGCGGAAGCCAAGTTTCCAGCGGGGTATTTTGATCAAGTACGCCTGTGTGCATTAAAAGCATGGGAGCGATTAACACCACCCATGGGAGCAGCCTCAGCCCCCATTCTCTCCCTGCAACAAGAACCTGATGAATCCCTCGCTAAATTCATTGCCAGGGTCCAGTCGAGTTTGGAAAGGAAGATTTATAATCCTGACGCTCGTTTTCTCCTTCTGCGATCCATAGTCTGGGATGGAATGCTTCCGCATTTTCGACAGGCCTGTATCACTCTTAAAAACGAACACCCAGATACTTGGATTCTAGCTACACAGGATCTCAGATCAAGCTCTTTTCAAGGACCTATGTTACAGGCCTATGCAGCTACCTTACATAAGCAAAAAGGAGCTTGCTTTCAGTGCGGTCGCCAAGGGCATTGGCGTAACCAATGTCCAGAAAATAGACCGCGACCCCGCCTCCAGTCAGGGCGACCCCACCTCCAATCAGGGCAACCCCGCCTCCAGACAGGGAATCAGAGACCACGAATGCCTTGTCCCAGATGCCGGGATAGCCTGAGGGTACTTCTTCCCGAGCTAGTGCTCTCTGGGTTGGAGATGACTCAACTGGAGCTGATCTAGGCTGCTGTGTGGGAGAGGGATCAGGAACTCGTGCTGCACCAACTTCCGCAGGAGATACACTCTGGAACTCTCGGAGCCGGAAAGCAATTTCCAAGTGTCTTTAATCAGAAGAGCAGCTGTTTTTATACTCTCCAAGTAGGGTGGAAACAGGATGTGATATAGAGAGGGTGGAGAGAAAAGTGACTGGTGAAAATCAGAGTGTGACAAGGAGGGGGCGGAACAGGCGAGAATCCTATAACTGAACCACCAATGCCCTGGAGTGCTTTATGTAAAAGTGATTTATGTAAATAGACCAAACCTTTGGATCAGTAAATCCCTATATAGGCATATGGATAAGAAGAAGCCAGGGGGAGATGGCAACTACCCAACAACTAGTTGTTTCTATTCTCCCTGGTCTAAGCCTTTTGGAGACAATATTTCAAAGAACAAGTCATTATTAGAAATGTATTAACAGTTTTAGCCCACTGTTAAAATTCATTCTGATTTCCAATTTGAAGTCTTAAGTGCTTAGATTGAAGGAACATGTAGTTATCCTATGGTCTGTGCATCAAAAAGTTTGAAACATTCAATCCATTTTTCCCCTCTCATATTAATTAAATAGTTATTTGTGAGATTGTAAGTTAATAGGAGTGTATATTAACACCATTCCCACCACCAAAGGTCTGTGTTCCTTCCCCCATGCTCCTTCCCACCTCCCCACCCCCAGTGAACCTGAACATCTACCCTCACCTTTCACCCAGAGATTTTTACTTTGGTGCCCTACTCCAAACTCAGTCAGATTCTGCTTTGAGTTTCTTTTTCTGTTTTTCTTTTTCAACTTTTGTTTATGAATGGGATCATTCTATACTCATCTTTGTCTTTCTGACTTAACTCACTTAACATAATTCCTTCTAGCTCTATCCAAGATGGGTCCGAGAAGGTGGGTTCGTTGTTCTTAATGGCTGCATAGTATTCCATTGTGTAAATATACCACAGCTTCCTCCAGCCACTCATCTGTTGTTGGGCACCTGGATTGCTTCCAGGTTTTAGCTATTATGAATTGTGCTGCTATGAACATAGATGTACACATATCTTTTTGGTTTGGTGTTATGGAGTCCTTAGGATATATCCCTAGGAGAGAAATTACTGGGTCATATGGGAGGTTTATTTCTAGACTTGTAAGAGTTCTCCAGACTGCTTTCCACAGAGGTTGTACCAATTTACATTCCCACCAGCAGTGTAGAAGGGTTCCTTTGTCCCCACAACCTCTCCAGTATTTTTTTTATTTATAAAAAGGAAACATTGACTAAACCATAGGGTAACAGGGGTACAGCTCCACACAATTCCCACCATCAGAAGTCTGCATCTCATCCCCTCCCCTGATAGCTTTCCTATTCTTTAACTCTCTGGGAGTATGGACCCAGGGTCATTATAGGATGCAGAAGGTAGAGGGTATGGCTTCTGTAATTGCTTCTCCACTGAACATGGGTGTTGACAGGCCAATCCATACCCCCAGCCTGTCTCTCTCTTTCCCTAGTGGAGACAGGAGGGGCTCTGTGGAAGTAGGGCTCCAGGTCACATTGGTGGGGTTATCTGTCCATGGAAGTCTGGTTGGCATCATGGTAGCATCTGGAACCTGGTGGCTGAAAAGAGAGTTAACATATAAAGCCAAATAAGTTGTTGACTAATCATGAACCTAAAGGCTGGAATAGTCCAGATGAAGAGTTGGGGAGGGTCTCTGTTTTGTAGATAGCTAGTAGGACTATTTTAGTTCTATTTCAAAGGGCCTGTGACTATACTATTTTTTGTTGTTGTTGTTGTTGTTTGTTTGTTTTCCCCTGAGCCTGAAATCTGATATGCAAGTGCATCTAAGTTATTGTCTGGGAAGATGATGTCATGACTGGAAAAAGGACCAGAAAACTGGATCAGGGAACAGAGTAGTTCCCAAATATGGGAAAGGTGTATAAATATTGTTGACTGTAACCCCCATTGATTTGATCTGATCTGGGACCCATATTCAGTGTAAGAGCCTATGTGACCTTTGCATCCTTGTAAGTCTGAGTTCACATTCTATGGTCATGAGTAGCAACGTTCCAAGCTGCCCCAATTTCAGGACCCATCATCTTCAGGTGGAAGACAGAATTTGTTGTCCATCCTCCCTTCAGAGGATGGAACATTCTCTACCATTGTTGATCTACATTGAAGGCAAGGTCCTTTGGGGGCCTACAAAGGGGTCAATTGTGTTGTTCCTGATAGTGATAACAATGGAGAGAGGGATCTATTCAAGGTCTAGGCCTATCATGTCTGCTGGGGAATCTCAGGACTCCCCGATTTCTCTCCAGCATTTGTTGCTGCTGTCATTTTTGATGTTTGACATTCTCACATGCATGCTAGCATGCAGGTAGGCTGAAATTATTGTCTAGGAAGATGGTGTCAGAGTTGCGAATAGGATTAGAAAGCTGGATCAGGGCAGAGAGTAGCTCACAGATATGGGTAAAATGTATAAATACCATTAACTGTAAAACCCATAGATCTGACCTAGGACCCATGTTTTTTTTAAGTATTTCATTTATTTATTTAACATTTTCTTTATTATTTTTTTCTTTTTAAAAAAATTTTTTATTTATGAAAAGGAAACATTGACTAAACCATAGGATAAGAGGGGTACAACTCCACACAATTCCGACCACCAGAACTCCATATCCCATCCCCTTCCCTGTTAGCTTACTTATTCTTTAACCCTCTGGGAGTATGGACCCAAGGTCACTGTGGGATGTAGAAGGTTGAAGGTCTGGCTTCTGTAATTACTTCCCCTCTGAACATGGGCGATAACAGGTGATCCATACTCCCAGCCTGTCTCTCTCTTTTCCTAGTGGGGAAGGGATCTGAGGAAGCAGGGTAGAGAAAGAGAAAGAGACCCAGAGACACTTACAACCCTACCTCACCACTCCTGAAGCTTACCCCCTGCAGGTGGGGACCAGGGGCTTAAACCTGGGTCCTTGAACACTGTAATGTGTACTTAGTCAGGTGCACCACAACCTGGCCCCTTGGATCCATGTGTTTTAGTATTTATTTATTTATTTATTTATTTATTTATTTATTTATGCCTCCAGGGTTATTGCTGGGGCTTTAGGCTTTTGGAGATAAAGTAATATGCCAAAGGGAACACAGGTGGATGTGAATGAATAAAATCATGTAGCATCCATAAATCTGAAATTGGATTATCTCACTGAATTATTTTAATGCTATCCCAAGAGAGGTTTTCCGAGTGATATAACATTGTCCAAAGAAGTATCATGACATAAACCATTTATACTTTGGAAGGAATAACTTCTTCATCCTGGTTGTCCTCAGTAAAGCTAACAAAGTCCATTTCAGTCTGAGGCAATGTACATGAGTGAAGGAATCTCTAGCTAGAATCTCTAGCTAGGAATCTCTCTTGTGAGCTAGAGATTCCTTCACTCATGTACATTGCCTTAGACTGAAATGGACTTTGTTATTTTCTTTTATGTCTGCATATCATGTTTCTATTTGTAAGAATATGAACATGGCATCCTGGGAGGTGGCACAATAGAAAAAGCCTTAGACTTGCAAACATGAGGTCTCAAGCTTGATCCAGGTACCACGTATGCCAGAGTGGGGTTCTGGTCCTCTTTCCCTTTCTCATTTTCAAACAAACAAACAAAATAAAAAAGACAGATAAAAAAGATAATAAAAAAGATCTTACTCTCAGGCAGAAGTTGAAAAACAAGACCAGAAAAGAAAACACAAGTAGAACCTGAAATGGAATTGGCATATTGCACCCAAGTAAAAGACTCTGGGGTGGGTGGGTGGGGAGAATACAGGTCCATGAAGGATGATAAATGAAATAGTGGGGGTTGTATTGTTCAATGGGAAACTGGGGAATGTTATGCATGTACAAACTATTGTATTTACTGTTGAATGTAAAACATTAATTCCCCAATAAAGAAATAAATTAAAAAAAATAAAAAAATTAAAAAAGAAACCTCTCTTGGTTGCACATAGGCTAGCATATGAACATTATAAAATGACTACTACCTGCTTCTTCTGTAAATTTCTTTCCTGGTAGGCATATATTTTTTCCAAGTAGTCTTTTTTAAAAAATTTAATAATGATCCACAAGACTGTAGGATAAAAGGGGTACAATTCCACACAATTCCCACCACCAAAATTCCATATCCCATCCACTCCATTGGAAGCTTTCCTATATTATTATTATTATTATTATTATTATTATTATTATTATTAGCTGGGGCTTGGTGCCTACACTATGAATCCACTGCTCCTGGTGACCATCTTTTTCCCGTTGTTGTTGTTGGATAGGACAGAGAGAAACTGAGAGAGGAGGAGAGGACAGAAAGGTGGAGAGAAAGACACCTGAAAACCTGTTTCACCGCTTGTGAAGAGACTCCCCTGCAAGTGGGGAGCCAAGGGCTCGAACCTTCGCATTATGCACACTTAGCTGGGTATTCTACCGCCTGGCCTCCAAATTTCCTATTTTTTATCCCTCTGGGACCATGGACCAAAGATATTTATAGGGTGCAGAGGGTAGGAAGTCTGGGTTCTGTAATTGCTTCTTCACTGAGCATGGGCATTGCCACGTCGATTCATACTCCCACCCTGTTTCTATCTTTCCCTACTGGGGCAGGGCTCTGGAGAGGGGACTCCAGGGTATATTGGTGAGGTCATCTGCCCAGGGAAGTCAGGTTGGCATCATGGTAGCATCTGCAACTTGGTGGCTGAAAAGCATCATGATATAAAATAGAACAGATTGTTTAATAATCAGGAACCTGAAGGTAAGAATATAGCAGATTAGATTTGGGGTCTTCATGTTGGAAAAAGCTAGTAGGTTTATTTTAGGTATATTTTAATGGGCCCATGACTTTACTAATTTTTGCATGAGGATGACAGCTAACATGCAGGTGAATCAAAGTTATTGTCTGGGGAGATGGTGTCAGAGTTGGAAATAGAACTGGAAGGCTAGATCCGGGAAGAGAGGAGCTCCCAAATATGGGAATAGTATATAAGTATTGTTAACTGTAAACCCCATCGATTTGATCTTGGGCCCATATTCAGCACAGGAGCCTGTGTAACCTCTGTATCCTTGTAGGTCTGAGACAGCATTCTGTAGTTATAGCTAGGAACATTCTAGGCTGCCCTCATTGCAGAACCTGTCTTCCTCAAGTGGTAGAGTATGTTGACTCAGCCTCCCTTCAGAGAATGGGGCAGTCCATACTGTTGTTGATCCACATTGAGGGCAAGGTCCTGTAGAGGCCCACAAGATGGTTTATGATGACGTTCCTGATGGAGATGACCAGTGACAGTGGAGGGAGGGATCTGTTAGAGGTCTAGGCCCATCATGTCTATTTGGGAATTCCAGGATACTCTGTCTAGTGCTCTCGATGGTGGGGTGGCCTGGTAGTGACCAAAAGAGCTATCATTAAAGTAAGGCATACATTTTATAACACCATTATTTCACCAAAGATTAGATTCTCGAAAAGTCATGATATATTTTTGCATAGAAAAATTCATCATGACTTTTCTGACAGTCCAATAATTAGTTATTTCCCATCTGTTGAACTTTTAGACCCAGTCATATCTGTTCAGTCTCTTTTAATCTCCAAGTTAACTTTCTGCTGTAGATATTATGAATCTTATTAGATTCATAATATTAGATCTTATTAGATTCATACAGTTAGAAACACCTGGACTTGTGGTATGGTTCATAGTCACAGTAGTCTAAGGTAATAGAATCAATAGGTCTACAATAATAATTCAGGTAACCAGGGAGGTGACTTGATAGCTTGAAGGATTTGTATGCTCTAGGTTCAAACTCTAATATGACATATGGCATGCTGGAATGGTGTTCTGGCTTCTTGCCCTCTTTTCCATGAAATAAATACATTTTTTTTCAAAAGAATTCAGGTGTTTTGACACCATGTCCTCTGTTTGCCTTACAAGACTAATCCTCCATGACACAGGGTTTGACTAATCAGATCGAGGGAGCAAGAGCAACAGGGAAACTTGCTTGACGGGAAGAAAGGCATTAGCAGTGATGTTGAGATGTGGCTTAGCATGTGATCTGTGGACAAATCAAAAATATTCCTGTTCTAAATTATTTTATTCTTTCATGAACATGCTTTTCAATGTTTTCAGTTTTGTCTTGAATACTTTATAAACTAAGATGATATGAAAACAAACAAACAAACAAATTGGAAGTAGAGACCTGGAGATATTAAAATCTGTTAATAAAAACCTAAATGGTGGGCATTTAATTTGACCATGTACATATAAAATAAAAGCCTGGAAATATGGCAGGTTAAATAAGGCGTGTTTGATGGCAGAAATATAGCATAATGACTTGATAGTACTTTGTTTTTAATTTTATCTTATTGAATACAAGCATATTACACATTCCACTTGCAATCATTTTTCTCACCAGCTCATCCATTGACATGCACACACACGCATGTGAGCAGATGTTTTCTAGTACCTTTGGCAGAAGAATTTAGTGCCTTGTACACATCACACCTGCCATGTCATGCTTACTGATTGAGCGATTCAGCTTGCTGAAAGGTACTGGGTGAGATATTAATTTTAAAATGAAAGCCTTCACATCTGTTAATGCCTGTCAGTCTCTGGAGTGAATGTGCCATTTGAGCCAACGGAAGTGGGCAAAAACAGCCTTCATGGGTAGAACTGACAAGTTATTTTGAGTCTGCTGAATTACCTTTATCATTGCCTGGTACTTATAGACAGACCTCTCCTTCCATTAAACCCTACCACTCATGAAATTTCTGAAAATAGCTCTAGTGGTTTGAAACTCATTTTCCTGGGTTTTCTCATAAATGGAATATTTGTGGTAGTTGAAAGATAAATGGTGAGATAATGGTGTTTTATAGGCAGTGAAATGACAAGGTCAGTTTTAATTAAGCTGAGATCAACCTCAGTCTGTATTGCACACTTCTGATTAGGTTATTTCAAATTAACATAAGTTTTTGGAGACTTTGCTGAAGTCAGTGGTGTTAAACACCAGCTGTGCTGGCAGAGAAGCGTGGGATATGAGAAGGAGATAGCATTCACATTGAAATTAGCACTTGGCACAATATAATTCTCTGATTGCAAACTATGTGGAGTTGCCTGTGCTAATTGGTTGATTTTATTTGAAGCAGATGTTGTTAGCTTTCCCACTAATGATCTGGAGAGAAATTCTTTTGAAAGACATGCCATGTTAGGATCTCTGCAGTATAATAAGCTAATTACAACTTTAAGTACTTGCAGTAATTAGCACAATGTGTATAAAGTGTTCCTGATCTTTTCACCCTGCCGCATTATTGTCAGGGCAGCTTGAAAAACAAAAAGGAATGCTAGCTGGATTGAGTCTCCCTGGTCTAGCCTCTTCATTTCCCAGACTTCTCTACTAAAGAGATAATGAACTCGACTTAAATTCTTTCTCTTTCAGGCATGTCACAAAGGTTTGGTGCCAACCCCCACCCTACAACACCCAAGAAATAGAGAGTGGAATTTGCCAAACTGGAATGTTACCTCACAAACATACGTCTTTAGGGCTTGTGGGGTCTTCATCACGTTAGCAAATCAAGATATCTGAGGATACCACTAACATATTTATCTCATGTTTATTTGTTTTATTCTTTACCAATTCAATCCAGAGATCTCACCTTTATTTAGGTGAGAACACTACTCCATCACATTTCCACATCCATACTTAACTTCTCTATATTGAAAGCTTTATACACTTGATAATTTTTATTTTTTAACTTTTTATTTATAAAAAGGAAACATTGACAAAACCATAGGATAAGAGGGGAACAGCTTAGCACAATTCCCACCACCTGACCTCCATATACCAACCCCTCCCCTGATAGCTTTCTTATTCTTTAACCCTCTGGGAGTATGGACCCAAGGTCATTGTGGGATGCAGAAGGTGGAAGGTCTGGCTTCAGTAATTGCTTTCCCTCTGAACATGGGCCTTGACAGGTCAATCCATACTCCCAGCCTGTCTCTCTCTTTCCCTAGTGGGGAAGGGCTCTGGGGAAGCAGAGCTCCAAGGCACATTGGTGGGTTGTCTGTCCAGGGAAGTCTGGTCCCATCCTGATAGCATCTGGAGCCTGGAAAAGAAAGTTAACATACAAAGCCAAACAAATTGTTGAACAATCACGGACCTAAAGGCTGGAATAGTGCAGATGAAGTGTTGGGGGGTCCTCCATTTTGTAGATAGCTGGTAGGCATATTTTAGTTATATTTCAAAGGGCCTATAGCTATACTAGTGTTTTTTATTTGTTTGTTTGTTTTGTTTTGTTTTGCCTCAGCCTGAAATATGATATGTGGATGGATCCAAATTATTTTCTGGGAAGATGATGTCATGGCTGGGAAAAGGACCAGAAAGCTGGATCAGGGAAGAAAGTAGTTCCCTAATATGGAAAAAGGGTATAAATGTTGTTGACTGTAAACCCCATAGATTTGATGTGATCTGGGGCCCAAAATTAGCTTAGGAGCCTGTGTGAACTCTGCATCCCTCTAGATCTGAGCTCACATTCTGTAGTCATGAGTAGGAATGTTCCAAGCTGCCCCAATATCAGGACCCATTTGCCTCAAGTGTAGCATCCCCTTCGGATGATGGACCATTCTCTACCATTGTTGATCCAAGTTGAGGGCAAGGTCCTATGGGGACCCACAAAGGGGTGATAATTTTTGTAAGCCTATAAACTAATCATTATTTTTACAAGTTGTTACCATTATGTTTTCTTCTTGTAGTGAATATGAGAGTAAAGACACAATAGTAGTAGATGTACAGAGTGTGAGGAAAACAAACAAACAAAAAAAGAATTGGGAAGAAAATAACTGATAGAGATGAGTTATTAATAACAGCAAAGTCCATAGCTAACTACCAGTAGTAGAAGTGAACCTGAAATTTGAGGCTTGGGACTAAAATATTGGTATCTCTATGTAAAGGCTAAGTTGACCCCTCTTATACTATGGTTTTGCCAGTGTTTCCTTTTTATAAATAAAAAATTTTTTAAAAGGCTAACATGAGCAGCAGAAAATATTTTAAAATAAAAGTTCAATAGCTTTATGTGTGTTTCTTCCAAGAAAAATTCAGAATTTTGATTGTTAGCATCAATTACTTGAGATAAATACTTAAAAGTAAAAAATACAGTCATTTATGACAGGGTCATCAACTGGAATAGATGAACTTACTTAGCTTTTATGATTTATTATGACTTATTTGATGTCAACATAGTTCTGTGGAGAGGCAGAGACTGAACAAATTCTTTGGAAGTGCCATCGAGGAATTTGGCTGGCTTGCATGGCTCTCATTTACTGAAAATAAGCAACTTGACCTCATATTCTGAACTTAAGTGTAGGAATAAAGCAGATAATTATTATTTTTGCCTCTAGTGCTATCACCTTGCTCATGGAAATTTTGTGGTTACTGAATTTATATTCATCTCCAGTGATGTGGAATTTTATAGAGCTTCAGTAAGTTATGCCAAACACAAGCATCATAGCTGTTTTAGAAAAGCAAAGATATAACTGATAGCGATCCACTCTCTTGAATTATTAAAAAGAAGGAATTATTAAGTTTAAGGGGATTACTACTGTAAACATTCTTCAAAAATGTAAACAAACATTTTTAAGAATCTTTTTATCTTTATTTATTTATTAGATAGAGACAGCTAGAAACCAAGAGGGAAGGGGGTGATAGGAAGAGAGAGAGAGAGAGAGGGAGAGAGAGAGACCTGCAGCATTATTTCATCACTTGCAAAGCTTTCCACCTGCAAATGGGAACTCGGAGCTTAAACCTGGGTCCTTGTGCATTGTAACATGTGAGCTCAACCTGGTGCACCACCACCCAACCCTGTAAAGAAATATTTTGTAGTTATAGAAGGTATTTATAAGACAGTTGAAAATTAAATAGAAAACACTGCAGCTTTTCTTTTTTTTCTTCCTTTTTTATTTATAAAAAAGAAACACTGACAAAACCATAGGTTAAGAGGGGCACAACTCCACACAATTCCGACCACCAGAACTTCGTATCCCATCCCCTCCCTTGATAGCTTTCCTATTTGTTAACCTTCTGGAAGTATGGACCCAAGGTCATTGTGGAATGCAGAAGGTGGAAGGTCTGGCTTCTGTAATTGCTTCCCCACTGAACATAGGTGTTGACAGGTCAGTCCATACTCCCAGCCTGCCTCTCTCTTTCCCAAATTGGGGGGAGGGGATTCTGGGGAATCAGAGCTCCATGACACATTGGTGGGGTTGTCTGTCCAGGGAAGTCTGGTTGGCATCATAGTAGCATCTGGAACCTGGTGGCTGAAAAGAGAGTTAACATACAAAGCCAAACAAATTGTTGACTAATCATGAAAATAAAGGCAGGAATAGTGCAGATGAAGAGTGGGGGGGGGTCTCCTTTTTGTAGATAGCTAGTAGGCATATTTTAGTTATATTCCAAAGAGCCTGTGGCTATACTAGTTTTTTTTTCCCCTGAACCTGAAATCTGATATGCAGGTGGATCCAAGTTATTGTCTGGGGAGATGATGTCATGGCTGGAAAAAGGACCAGAAAGCTGCATCAGGGAAGAGAGTAGCTCCCAAATATGGGAAAGGTATATAAATATTGACTTGATGTGGTCTGGGGCCCATATTCAGCTTTGGAGCCTATGTGACCTCTGCATCCCTATAGATCAGAGCTCACATTCTGTGGTCATAAGTAGGAACGTTCTAAGCTGCCCCAATATCAGGACCCATCATCCTCAGGTGTAGCATAGAGTATGTTGTCCAGTCTCCCTTAAGGGGACGGAACAGTCTGTACTGTTGTTCATCCAAGTTGAGGGTAAAGGGGTCAGTTGTGCTGTTCCTAATAGAGATGACTGGTAACAATGGAGAGAGGGATTTATTTGAGTTCTAGGCCCATCATATCTGTTTGGAAATCTCAGGACTCCCTGAATAGGGCCCCAACTGATGGGGTCACCTGATAGTGACTAAAGAGTCGTCGTTAAAGTATGCCAGTCTCTGTATGCCTTATTCAGCTTTTGCAACACTGCAGCTTTTCTAAGTTCACCAAGTCTCAAGTGCTCAGCGGAACCCAGTAAGAGTATGGACTATGCTTAAGCAAAATATTCAAGGACAGAACTGAGATCTTTGCTGACATTTTACACCTTCCATTGTGTCTTAGGTATGTCATAGGTACCAGTTCAATTATAAGTGGATGATATTTTTTTTCGGGGGGTGAAAGGATGATAACGCATTCTGTCTTTACCATGAGGTTTGATCAGTTGCTGCACTCCTAGAAGTGTCATGACTCAGAGCTATTCAGTATGCCACATGGTATTATTTATCCACATATTCTTGAGATACTTATGAGTGCTTTGGTACAAAAGGTTAAAGGCGCACACTTGGAGTAGAGAATCTTCACATCTAACATCTCTGATAAAATTTTTCTCTGGCATTGGAACATCTGCTTGTTCCACTATGAACCAATGGACTTATATTGTTTTATTCAGTGAGAAAACTGAATTGTTATTTTGCTTTTTGTTTATGTAAATTCAGAACTATCACTTCTTTTTAAATTTTTTATTATATTTATTTATTGGATAGAGACAGCCAGAAATCAAGAGGGTAGGGGAGACAGGGAGGGAGAGAGAAAGAGAGACACCTGCAGTCCTGCTTCACCACTCGCAAAGCTTTCCCTCTGCAGGTGGTCCTTGAGCACTGTACCATGTGTGCTCAACAAGGTGCACCACCACCCAGTCCCAACTACCACCTATTTCTAGTGTAATACTGTGGTCATTCAATATAAACAAGATCTCTAACAATATTTTTGTCTGTAGTATAGATAATATTAATTTGAATATGTTTGAGTAAACTAGAAGTTATCAAATGTTGCTAGCATTTGACATCTAGCAAGATACAATATAACAGTACATATATATGTACATATAACAGTATATATGTACATATATAAAAGTGCATATATATTTACATATAACAATGCATATACATAGGGGTGTATACATGACATATTTCATACACATAATGATGCATATTATATGCTACAAATTAGCTATTACACAAGCTAATATATGTCATCTAGGAGAGGTCACTATTGGGGGGAACCATAACCAGTTCAAATGATTAAAATTTTTTATGTTGTGATAACAGTTGGAAAAGGTTAATGCTAACCCACTACTTTTTTCCCCATACTTTTTTTTTTAATTAAAAGAAAGTAGTTCAACATACAGATGGGCAAACTTATTTTTTTAAACCTTTCAGTTTTCTAGGACTAACTTGAAGTTTTGTAAAAAAAAAAAAAAAAGTCCCAAATTTTCTGGGGAACCAGCAGATGGAGACGTGACCTTTGATAATGCATCTGCTCACTGCTAGTCCTCCAGGTTCAGACTTGGCACTCCACTGTCCTGTCAGGCTCTAATGAAGCAAGCAGCTACATGAAACTCACCAGCAAAATGTAAGCAGAAATGGTTACTTCTTTTATTTCCAAGTGTGAAAAGTGGGGATAAGAAATCTATATTTGATTTCTGGGAAAAAAATTAAAAATGGACTCTAGATTTTAGCATCAGAGAGTTGAAGTGGTTTAATCTTTAGGGGATACTGCAATTATGTGTGAAAATTTCTTTCATGTAGAATTATAAAATAGTAGATCTCATGCCTTCATCTTTGTATGACATATAAGGATAGGACTAAATAATATCATTTTGAAAACTGAATTTTTTTCATTTTCCAATTCAGTTTTCTTTTTTGCCCTATACAGCTTGAAAAAAAAATCACCCCTAGGCATCAGAAGCAGGAGTGAGTGGGGTGGTTTGGCTGCAGACCAGAGCAGCACAATGGCTTTTTGCTTCCTTTCTGTTCAGTGCTCCCCTTCCCTCCAAAGCATACACAAAGCTCTGCATGACTTTCTGGTTTTAGGCTCCAGTTTGGCAATTTGTTCCGCTGTGTGTTGGGAAGAAATTGAAATGCAAAATTATATCCTCTGAAACAATCATATTATATGGAGGGGCATAGGAAGAAGTTGAGACACAAGGATATGTTGTTTTTCTTTAAAAAAGGGAGGTGCTGCTGCTATGAGCTACACACAGTACCCAACCCTTTCTGCTCTATGAGCCTCCCTTTTTTTTAAATCTTATTTAATTTTGCAAAAAATTAGCTTAACCACTGAGAAAATTGTGTAGAGAAAAGAAAATTTCTTGACAAGGGATTATGCTCAGCAGAGATGCAATAATATACTGTGCCACTTGTTTCTGTCTGCTATTTTCTGTCCTCTGTGTATGCCTCGTTCCACATACACATCCCTTAAGTCATTGGATTAAGAGTTTGTCAGACCCATAAGTGGCATTGAGGTGATTTCAGCTCTAGTCATAGCAGGTAGTGGAGCTGGCAAAGAAGGTTTCAACTTCAAGGAAGTTGAAAATGACTAATGCAGTGACTAACAATAACATTGAAAACAAAAGTATAATTCTGCACTACAGTACGAATGAGTGACCTTCTTGCTCAGAAGAGGGAGGCGAGAGGGTGGAGGAATCTTTGGGAGGACGATTTCAGAACAAATAGACCTATAATGTTGGTATTTAAATGCAATTTACTCATTCACTTCAGCAGATAAAATCCTAATATGTATGTCATCTGTGGGCAGAGCCTGAAGAATTATAAGCATTAATTTGTTTTAAATAATTTGGAAAAGAACAGTTTTATCAAACACTGCAGTCATTTAAGTGAAAATTTAAAATAAATTTATCTCATAAAGCAATCTCTGCCTACAGAGCTTTTTATTAATGGCTAGATTTAAAATGATAAATAATCTGTGCTTAAAAGATCTGAACTGCAATGGTTGCCTGAAATGTTGAATCCAAGAGAACTGTAGCATTTAAGTGTGGACATATTCCCTGCTTGCCCAGTCCACTCCAAGTGCTTGCAATGTAGGCAGTGGGTGAACTAGGTGAGTAGGGGGTCTGAACTCCTTAGAAACTTAAATCTTTCTGTAGCTCTTGTCTAGCTTCAGGCTTTTGATGTGAGGAAATAGGGTTCTTATTTTCTGAATTTATCGTTGCTTTGCTGTTACTCTGGAAACTTAAATCTGTAGCTCTTGTCTAGCATCAGGCTTTTGATGTGAGGAAATAGGGTTCTTATTTTCTGAATTTATCGTTGCTTTGCTGTTACTCTGGAAACTTAAACTTCAGTGCAATGGCGTCATCTCTAGTGTGATTAGACTTACCATTTGAGGACTATGAGTTTAGTGCAGGGCTTCTTACTGGAAATTCAAACTTGAGAACTCCTATAAATGAATGAAAACTGTGTATATTATGTGAATTTTATGTGAATAAAATCTATACATTTTCTTCCCAGATTTATAAACTAAGAACTGTGATATAAAGGTAAATTATCATCACTACCTTTTTTTTTCCACTCTAGGATATCACTAATGTTATTTTACCACTCCCTTGACAACCTTTTCATGTTTTTTTATTTCTTTATTGGGAGATTGATGTTTTACAGTTGACAGTAAATACAATAGTTGGTTCATGCATAACATCTCTCATTTTTCCACACAACAGTACAACCCCCATTAGGTCCTCTGCCATCCTGTTCCAAGACCTAAACTCTCCCCCTTCCCCACCCACCCAGAGTCTTTTACGTTGGTGCAGTATACCAACTCCAGTCCAAGTTCGGCTTAGTGTTTTCTCTTCTGATCTTGTTTTTCAACTTCTGCTTGTGAATGAGATCATCCCATATTCATCCTTCTGTTTCTGACTTATTTCACTTAACATGATTTCTTCAAGCTCCATCCAAGATGGGCTGAAAATGGTGAAGTCACCATTTTCACTCTGAAAATGTCCAATAGTTCTAGCTTATCTCTTCATTTAACTCCCTCATTTCTTTATTGATTTTCTGCCTGGATGATCTGCCAAGTTGAGAGAGTGGGGTGTTGAAGTCCCCTACTCTTTTCATGTTTTTTATTTCAGATACATATCAGGGTGTGGTGGTGGTGAGGTGCCACAGTATCAGAGTTTCTCTTAGTGCCATAATAATCCTGGGTGGTATCAGGGTTCAAACATGCCCATGCATGTGATGAGGCATTCACCCTAGTAGGTAGTCTATGTTCAAGTCCCTATCATTACTATATATTTTTTCCTGATTTAACTGAAGTTTGTAGAAGTTTAGTCACAAGTTTGAAGTCCAGACATTTAACCAGGTGTTCCTTCCCTGTGTAGTCAATGCTATGACTTTCAAAGTCCTTAAAACATCTTGGCTGAGTGTGGGCCAGGGGTGGCGGGTGTCCGCCTCAAGGACTCTCTAGGCATTGTGTCTTGTTGGTGCGCACAAGGCCCATCTTGGCTGTGGGAGCCGCTCTCGCGTCGCGGTGACCAGGCCCGCGAGGACTCAACCGGCGGGGGGCAGAGGACCCAGGAAGAAGGGCCAGGGGCCGGGGGCTGCGAGGACGCAGCAGGGCCTAGAGCCGGCAGACACGGGTGAGTGTGGGGACGAGAAGGATGCTCTGGGGGACCGCTCCCCTCCCCCACCTACTCGCTCCCGCCGCATTCCGGGGGTCCCCCTGCTGTCCCCTCCCGGCGGGGTCCCCGAATCTGGACTCACGTCACCGGGTTTGAGACGAGGTCAGATGGGGGCCGCGCGGCCCGGGGGGGGGGGGTTCCCCGTGAGGCGCCTGCAACAGCCCGAGTCTGTGGGCCTGGCTGCCCAGCGCCCCCCGGGTCTGAGCGGACGAGGGTCCCGGCTCCTCCAGCCTCCTCCCGCCGCGGCGTCCTGTCGGGAGGGGCGGCTGGACAGATGTCCCCGGGACGCCCCGTCTGGGTGTGGCTGTTGGGGGGGGGGGCACAGGCAGCCGCACACCGTGCAGGGAGGGGCAGGAGCGGGGAAAGTGTCGGTGGACCCTGGTGTCAGTCGGGGTGCGGAGGTGTAGCACTGGGGTGCTGTGAGATGGGGCTTGTAAAAGCCAGGCACTTTCAGTGCTGAGTTGTAAAATCAGTTACTACAAAGAAAAGAGTGCGGACTGGGAGGGCACGCGGTGCACAGAAAGGTTGAACTGTCTGGCATTAGGTCCTGAGTTTCATCCCTGTCATCGCATATGCCAGAGGGATGCTCTGGTTCTCTCTCTTCTCTCTCTTTAGTTAGTAAATAAATAATTTCCTCAACTATAGAAAGTAGTGACATACTATTTATTTATTTATTGCCATAAATAGGTAGGCAGGTTCCAGTTACTTGAAACTATAAAAATCCCCTGAGCCTATTTTACCTTTGTTCCTTAGTGGAAACAATGGTTCTGTGTGCTCTCATTTTCAGAGGCTGTCGCTTTTTTGTTTCCATGAAGGGGAATTATCGTGTGCCTGTTTTACAGTGTTTGTGACAGGTCCACCCCAGGGCATCTGGGGTCTATAGGAGCAGAATCAGCACTATCAGGGCATTTGTTTAAAAAACATGTGTGAGCCTCATTTTTTAAAAAAAAATTTTTTATTTATACAAAGGAAACATTGACTAAACTATAGGATAAGGGGGTTACAACTCCACACAATTCCCAACATCAGAACTCTATTTCCAAAAAAAAAAAAAAAAAAAAGAACTCTATATCCCATTCTTCAACCCTGTGGGAGTATGGACCCAGGGTCATTGTGGGATGCAGAAGGTGGAAGGTCTGGCTTCTGTGGTTGTTTCCCCGCTGAACATGGGCGTTGACAGGTTGATCCATACATACTCCCAGCCTGTCTCTCTCTTTCCCTGGTGGGGGAGGGCTCTGGGGAAGCAGAGCTCCAGGGCATATTGGTGGGGTTGTCTGTCCAGGGAAAATATAAAAAAAAAAAAAAAAAATCTTGGCTATAATATATGTTCATATTTCCTCCACCAGAGAGTAGAGTTTAATCTCCAACTTGGAGTTTGGGCTAGACTTAGTGAATTATTTACAAATAACAGATAAAGGGAAAAACAGTACCTCATAGTGCAGAAATATGGCTAATAACCCTGGTAACCATGGGAAGGAAGTTAATATCACTAATGTCCCTCCCCAACTAATGTGATATAAATTGGAAAGAACACTTAATATCTGTGACATTTTTCTCTAAATTCCTAACTTCAATTTGACCATGAGAAAATACTCAAACTATTAGGTTGTCAGAAAAGTTGTGATATATTTTTCTTTTTAAAAAAATATTTATTTATTTTCCATTTTGTTGCTCTTGCTGTTTTTTATTGTTGTTGTAGTTATTATTGATGTTATTGATGTCATCGTTGTTGGATAAGATAGAGAGAAATGGAGAGAGGAGGGGAACAGAGAGAGGGGGAGAGAAAGATAGACATATGCAGACTTGCTTCACCACCTGTGAAGCAACTCCCCTGCAGGTGGGGAGCTAGGGGGCTCGAACCGGGTTCCTTACACTGGTCCTTAACCTTTGTACCACATGTGCTTAACCTGCTGTGCTACTGCTCAACCCCCGATATATTTTTTCTATGCAAAAATGCATCATAGGGGCTGGGTGGTGGCACACCTCGTTGAGTGCACATGTTACATTGTGCAAGGACCTGGATTCGAGCCCCCCGACCCCCACCAGCAGAGGGAAAGCTTTGCGAGTGGTGAAGCAGTATTGCAGGTCTCTCTCTGTCTCCCTCTCTATCACTCCCTTCCCTCTTGAATTATGGCTGTCTCTATCAAATAAATAAAGATAATAAAAATTAAAACTTGCATCATGACTTTTACAACAACCTAATAGTTTTGATTGGAATACATTATAGAAGATGTCAGGTGGAGGAAGATGGTGGACTGAGAAGCTGCTAGCAGCGTGTGCTCTGATCACATCTGGAAACGGTAGGATTTTCTACCTTTAGCAGGCCAGTCAATAATTATAGTCACCAAAGAGGTGACTATAATTTAATTTGGGTTAAGAATTAGAGTAAAGGTGGCATGGACTAGCAGGCAGCTGCTAGAGACTTCCCAGGCGGAGGCGGGCAAGGCGGGTGCGCCAAGCATTGTCCTCTGCCCGGGAAGGCGGCTCCTCCGCCTGTTGCAGAGCGCTGCTGGGCGGCTGGCAGAGGACCTGGAGGGAGCACTATAGCTCAGGGGCTTTCTCTTGGGAGTCTCCAAGGACCACCGCGACCCTGAGGGCGGATCCAAAGACTTCTTAAGTATAGCTCTCATTGGATCAAAGGACTTGGAGCTAGTTTTCATTTTCGAGAAATCCTTTAAAAAAGTCTGGAGGGGGGGGTTTCCTGGAAGATGGCAGACTGAGAAGCTGCTAGCCGCTGAGCTCTGAACACATACCCTGGAAACAATAGGATTTTCTGCCTTTAGCAGGCCAGCCAATAAGTTGTCATAGCGGTGACACCAAGGCGGTGACTATAACTTAATTTGGGTTAAGAATTAGAGTAGGGGAAAAAAATTCTTTTATCTTCCTTTTAATTTTCAAGCATACCTCCTTCTCCCCCCCCACCATAAGCAGTCTCTGGGGACCAGCTCCTAGCAGGATACCCCACACCACCAAACAGGGTGCTTTTTTGAATTCACTGACACACATTTGGGAATTTCCTTGCACTGCTCTTTAATTACAACTCTTTTTCTTATCTTCTCCCTTTTCTCTCTCTTGTCTCTCTCTCTCTCTCTCTCTCTCTTTTTAATCTTGTCATACACTTCTCCCTTCTTCTTTGCCTTTCTGAATTTGTAAATTACTTTGGGGAAGAAATCTGACTCAGAGCTGACTCTCTATGTGTGTATCTCTGCTCTAGTTTCCTTTCCCCTCTTGTTACCCCTAGAATATATGGTGGATAGTAGATTTGCATAACTGTCTATTCTTGCTATCCTCTCTTTCTTTTCTCTTTCTTCACTGGGATTTGGTTACTATTTTTTCACGGACTGGAGAAATTGTTTGGCTAACTGGTAACGATTAAACTACTTCAATACTTACTTCAGTTGCTACTGTAATTCCGGAGGTTGGTGAGTGCAATTGTCATAAAGGTATTTAGTACAGTGTTACTTGTACTCAAGACACAACAACTGAGGAACAACAGAGCATAAAAAAAGAAAGAAACACATAAATAAAAAAATGGGTAGATCAAAAACAAATAAAACTGCTACTCCAATGAATGAAGACAAGAGCCAAGAAGAAACTACAAATCAGCCAGAAGTAACCATAGATAAGAAAAGTATGCAAGCAATAATAAACTTATTAATCACAGAAATGAAAACAACATTGGAGGAAAGGAATGGCAGTATTAGGGAAACAACAGTTGAGACCCCCAAGGAAAATACTGATTATCTTGAGGCAATTAGAGAACTGAAAGCAGAAATAGCTGTAATGAAGAAAGAAGCTGAGGCAAGGGAAAGCAGACTAAGAGAAGCAGAAAACAGAATTAGTCAGACAGAGGATGAGTTAGAGAAAACAAAGAAAGAGGTGAAAGAGCTTAAAAAGAGATTGAGAGACACTGAAAACAACAACAGAGACATAGGGGATGATCTCAAAAGAAGTAACATTCGTATAATTGGCCTGCCAGAGGAAGAAAGAGAGGAAGGGGAAGCAAACATTCTAGAGGAAATAATAGAAGAAAACTTCCCAGACCTGAATAACAGAAAGGATATCAAGATTCAAGAGGCCCAGAGAGTACCAAACAGAATCAACCCAGACCTGAAGACACCAAGACACATCATAGTCACAATGAGAAGAAGTAAGGATAAAGAAAGGATCCTAAAGGCTGCAAGAGAGAAACAAAAAGTCACATACAAGGGAAAACCCATAAGATTATCTGCAGACTTCTCCACTCAAACTCTAAAAGCCAGAAGTGAGTGGCAAGATATCTATCGAGCCCTGAATGAAAAAGGGTTTCAACCAAGGATAATATATCCTGATAGACATTGATTCAAACTAGATGGAGGAATCAAAACCTTCTTAGATAAACAACAGTTAAAGGAGGCAACCATCACCAAGCCGGCCCTGAAAGAGGTACTAAAAGACCTCTTATAAACAAAAACATCACTATAATACTTGCAATATATCAGAGAAAACAATTTTTTTAGAACAATGGCACTACAATACATTAAATCCATAATATCAATAAATGTCAATGGCTTAAACTCACCCATCAAAAGGCACAGGGTGGGGGGGTTGATCAGAAAACATAACCCAACCATATGCTGCTTGAAAGAATCCCATCTGTCACAACAAGATAAACACAGACTTAAAGTGAAAGGATGGAAAATTATCATACAGGCTAACGGACCACAAAAAAAGGCAGGAGCAGCCATTCTCATCTCAGATACGATAGATTTTAAATTAAATAAAGTAATAAAAGATAGGCAAGGACATTACATAATGATTAGAGGATCAATCAGCCAAGAAGACTTAACAATTATTAACATCTATGAACCCAAGGAGGGACCATTTAAATACATTAAGCATCTACTGAAAGAATTTCAAAAATACATCAATAGTAATACAATAATAGTGGGAGACTTCAATACCCCACTCTCACACTGAGACAGATCAACAAAGCAGAGAACCAATAAAGATACAAGAGAATTGAATGAAGAGATCGACAGACTAGACCTCTTGGATATTTTCAGACTCCTCCACCCCAAAAAACTGGAATACACCTTCTTTTCAAATCCACATAACACATACTCAAGGATAGACCACATGTTAGGCCACAAAGACAGCATCAATAAATTCAAGAGCATGGAAATCATCCCAAGTATCTTCTCAGACCACAGTGGAGTAAAACTAATATTTAACAACAAACGGAAAATTATTAAAAGACACAGAATTTGGAAACTAAACAACATGCTCCTTAAGAACCACTGGGTCAGAGACTCACTCAAGCAGGAAATTCAAATGTTCATGGAAACTTATGAAAATGAAGACACAACCTATCAAAATATTTGGGACACAGCTAAAGCAGTACTGAGAGGGAAACTTATAGCCATACAATCACATATTAAACACCAAGAAGAAGCTCAAATGAACGACCTTACTGCACACCTCAAGGACTTAGAGGAAGAGGAACAAAGGAACCCTAAAGCAACCAGAAGGACAGAAATCACTAAAGTTAGAGCAGAAATAAACAACATCGAAAATAAGAGAACCATACAAAAGATCAATGAAGCCAAATGTTGGTTCTTTGAAAGATTAAACAAAATTGACAAACCCCTAGCCAGACTCACCAAACAAAAAAAAGAGAAGACTCAAATTAATAGAATTGTAAACGATGCAGGAGATATCACAACTGACACCACAGAAATCCAGAGAATCCTGCGAAACTTCTATGAAGAATTATATGCCACCAAGCTAGAGAATCTGGAAGAAATGGAACAATTCCTAGAAGCATATGCCCTTCCAAAACTGAACCAAGAAGAACTACATAATCTAAATGCGCCAATCACAGACAAAGAAATTGAAACCATTATTAAGAATCTCCCCAACAACAGAAGTCCTGGACCAGATGGCTTCACAAACGAATTCTACAAAACTTTCAGGAAACAGTTAATACCCATACTTCTTAAGCTATTCCATAAGATTGAAGAAACAGGAATACTCCCTTCCACCTTTTATGAAGCCAACATCACCCTGATACCAAAAGCTGATAGGGACAGAACAAAAAAGGAAAACTACAGACCAATATCTCTGATGAACATAGATGCCAAAATATTAAACAAGATCTTGGCCAACTGGATACAGCAACACATCAAAAAGATTGTTCATCATGACCAAGTGGGATTCATCCCAGGAATGCAAGGCTGGATCCGTAAGTCAATCAATGTCATTCACCACATCAATCAAATCAAAGCCAAAAACCACATGATTATCTCAATAGATGCAGAGAAAGCCTTTGACAAAATCCAACACCCATTCATGCTCAAAACTCTACAAAAATGGGAATAGATGGGAAATTCCTCAAGATAATGGCGTCTATATATAGCAAACCTACAGCCAACATCATACTCAATGGACAGAAGCTGAAAGCATTCCCCCTCTGATCGGGGACTAGGCAGGGCTGCCCACTGTCACCCTTACTCTTCAACATAGTATTGGAAGTTCTTGCCATAGCAATCAGGCAAGAGAAAGAAATCAAAGGAATACAGATTGGAAGGGAAGAAGTCAAGCTCTCACTATTTGCAGATGATATGATAGTATACATAGAAAGACCTAAAGAATCCAGTTGAAAATTACTGGAAGTTATTAGGCAATATAGCAAGGTATCAGGCTACAAAATCAATGTAAAAAATCAGTGGCATTTCTTTATGCAAACACTAAATCTGAAGAAGAAGACATCCAGAAATCACTTCCATTTACTGTTTCAGCAAAATCAATCAAATACTTAGGAATAAAATTGACCAAAGAAGTGAAAGACTTGTATGCTGAAAACTATGAGTCGATACTCAAGGAAATAGAAACTGATACCAAAAAATGGAAAGATATCCCATGCTCATGGATTGGAAGAATAAATATCATCAAAATGAATATTCTCCCCAGAGCCATATACAAATTTAATGCAATACCCATCAAAGTTCCACCAGGCTTCTTTAAGAGAATAGAAGAAACACTACAGTCATTTATCTGGAACCTGAAAACACCTAGAATTGCCAAAACCATTTTAATCAAAAGAAACAGAAATGGAGGCATCACTCTCCCAGACCTTAAACTATATTATAAAGCCATCGCCATCAAAACAGCATGGTAATTGAACAAAAATAGGCACACAGACCAGTGGAACAGAATTGAAAGCCCAGAAGTAAATCCCACCACCTATGGACATCTAATCTTTGATAAGGGGGCCCAAAGGATTAAATGGAAAAAGGAGGATCTCTTTAATAAATGGTGCTGGGAAAACTGGTTTGTAACATGCAGAAGAATGAAATTGAACCACCAGAAACAAAAATCAACTCCAAAAGGATCAAAGACCTAGATGTCAGACCAGAAACAATCAAATACTTAGAGGAAAACATTGGTAAAACACTTTCCCACCTACACCTCAAGGACATCTTTGATGAATCAAACCCAATTGCAAGGAAGACTAAAGCAGAAACAAACCAATGGGACTACATCAAATTGAAAAGCTTCTGCACATCCAAAGAAACTATTAAACAAACTGAGAGACCCCTCACAGAATGGGAGAAGATCTTCACATGCCAGACATCAGACAAGAAACTAATCACCAAAATATATAAAGAGCTCAGCAAACTTAGCACCAAAAAAGCAAATGACCCCATCCAAAAATGGGCAGAGGATATGAACAAACCATTAACCTCAGAGGAGATCCAAAAGGCTAACAAACATATGAAAAACTGCTCTAGGTCACTGATTGTCAGAGAAATGCAAATTAAGACAACACTAAGATACCACCTCACTCCTGTAAGAATGGCATACATCAAAAAGGACAGCAGCAACAAATGCTGGAGAGGATGTGGGGACAGAGGAACCCTTTTACATTGCTGGTGGGAATGTAAATTGGTACAGCCTCTGTGGAGAGCAGTCTGGAAAACTCTCAGACGGCTAGACATGGACCTTCCATATGATCCAGTAATCCCTCTCCTGGGGTTATACTCCATAACACCTAACCAAAAAGAGGTGTGTACTCCTATGTTCATAGCAGCACTGTTAATAGTAGCTAAAACCTGGAAGCAACCCAGGAGCCCAACAATAGATGAGTGGCTGAGAAAGCTGTGGTATATATACACAATGGAATACTATGCAGCTATCAAGAACAATGAACCCACCTTCTCTGACCCATCTCGGACAGAGCTAGAAGGAATTATGTTAAGTGAACTAAGTCAGAAAGATAAAGATGAGTATGGGATGATCCCACTCATCAACAGAAGTTGAGTAAGAAGATCTGAAAGGGAAACTAAAAGCAGGACCTGATCAAATTATAAGTAGGGCACCAAAGTAAAAACCCTATGGTGAGGAGTAGACATGCAGCTTCCTGGGCCAGTGGGGGGTGGATTGGGTGGTAGGGATAGGTCACAGTCTTTTGGTGGGGGGAATGGTGTTTATGTACACTCCTAGCAAAATGTAGACATATAAATCAGTAGTTAATTAATATGAGAGGGGGAAAATCAATTGTATGTCTCAAAGTTTCTCAAAACACAAACTGAATCTTTTTAATATATAGGCTGTGTATTTGATATGCGGACTCTCTCAAAAGCCTAGACCAAGTAGATTAGAAGCATCCAATAGCACAGCTATATACAAGATACTGGATACTGTACAGCAAACCATAACAAAAGGACTTTTCAAAGTTAACCCAATTACCAAATAATGTGATGATAACATTAACTATCGATTTTCTTTTTGAACCCTAAGACAGCAGGAACCTCACATCTCCACTATATAGCCCCTACTTCCCCCAGTCATGGAACCCTTGGGTAGGGCCCACTTTCCCATATGCATCTCCCAATCCAAACCAAATAATATTGCATCCGCCAATCACAACCTAACCAATGCAATGATTGCCACCTCAACATGATTCACCTCAGACTGTGTCCAGAGACTTCACGTGTGGAATGACAACCCTTCAGCTTCATTACTCGGGTGAGACCTTTCCTTTTATAGTACACTCTAATTTCATCTCAGGTAGTTCACTTTCTAACAAAGTCCCATAACCTAGATATACACCAGTTTCTGTGAGAGAGAGCTTATGTGCACACGTATCCATAAACTACTGCAAAATATATACCTGAAAGCAGAAGTACACTAGAGTTTGCAGTGAGTACCTCCCTAACACTTTCTCTCCACTATTCCAAGCTTGGGATCCATGATTGCTCAACAAATTGTTTGGCTTCGTATGTTAACTCTCTTTTCAATCACCAGGTTCCAGATGCCACCAGGATGCTGACCAGGCTTCCCTGGATTGAAGACCCCACCAATGTGTCCTGGAGCTCAGCTTCCCCAGAGACACACCTTACTAGGGAAAGATAGAGGCAGACTGGGAGTATCACCGACCAGTCAACGCCCATGTTCAGTGGGGAAGCAATTACAGAAGCCAGACCTTCTACCTTCTGCAACCCTCAACGACCCTGGGTCCATGCTCCCAGAGGGCTAGAGAATGGGAAAGCTATCATGGGAGGGGGTGGGTTATGGAGATTGGGTGGTGGGAATTGTGTGGAGTTCTACCCCTCCTACCTTATGTTTTTGTTCATTAATCCTTTCTTAAATAAAAAATTAAAAAAAAAGATGTCAGGTTAGTACTCCTTAAGATTCTTAAGGTAATGAAACATAAGGAAAGACTTCAGTCTTGTCAAAGACCAGAAAAGGCTAGGGAGAATAAGAACCACATGAAATATGGTAATCGCCATTTTAACAGATGTAAGATGAATTTCATTGTAAATTTGATTTGAATTTTCCTAGTTATAAACAATGAAGAACTGCCGGGATAGCCTGAGGGTACTTCTTCCCGAGCTAGTGCTCTCTGGCTTGGAGAGAACTCAACTGGAGCCGATCTAGGCTGCTGCGTGGGAGAGGGATCAGGAATTCGTGCCGCACTAACTTCTGCAGGAGATACACTCTGGAACTCTCGGAGCCGGAAAGCAATTTCCAGGTGTCTTTAATCAGAAGAGCAGCTGTTTTTATACTCTCCAAGTAGGGTGGAAACAGGATGTGATATAGAGAGGGTGGAGAGAAAAGTGACTGGTGAAAATCAGAGTGTGACAAGGAGGGGGCGGAACAGGCGAGAATCCTATCACTGAACCACCAATGCCCTGGAGTGCTTTATGTAAAAGTGATTTATGTAAATAGACCAAAGCTTTGGATCAGTAAATCCCTATATAGGCATATGGTTAAGCAGAAGCCAGGGGGAGGTGGCATACTACCCAACAAAGAACATCTTTTTTTTATGTGCTCATTGACCAGATTTATGCTATTGAGGTTGTGGAGAAAAGGAACCCTTGTGCTTTGCTGATAGGACTGTAAATTGGTGCAGCCATTGTGGAAAACAATATTGAAGTTATTTAAAAATGAAACTACCACGCAATCCAATAATTTCATTTTGTGTATTTATCCAAAGAATGTGAAGACACCTGCACCCCTATTTTCACTGCAGCACTATTCAGAATAGTTAAGGTATGGAAACAATCTAAGTGCTTTTAAAAATGGTACTTTTAAAGAATACAGAAGATATATCACAATATGTACATGGTGGAATGCTGCTCAGTGATAAAAGTTACAACATGGATGGACCTTGAAGAATATGTGCTAAATGTAATAAGCTTGGAAGAGAAACACAAACACTGTATAATTTTACTCATGTGGAACAGAAAGAAACAAAAACAAATGAACAGGCAAAATCAAAAACCTTTAAAAGTATGACATTAGAATGTTGGAGGGGGGAAAAGGTGGAAGTTGGGTAGAACAGGTAGAGGAGATTGATTGGATGGTGGTAGCTTGTAAGTTGACCTTTTGTGGTAGACATTCTATAGCATATAGTTGTCCTGTGTGAAGTTCTATACCTGAAACTTAAGTGTTATAAATTAGTGCTGCTGTTGCAGGGGAGCAAGAGAGGACAAAGAAAAAAGGCATAGAGGTCCCCTTTTAAGCTCTGCTGGTAGGGCTCTAGACTGTCTACATGGAAGAATCACAAGAGATTTGGTCATGTTCCAGGGAAATGGGTGTTTATTGAAACAAAGCAAAGATAGAAAAGAAATAGGAAATATATATATATATATATATGAGAGAGAGAGAGAGAGAGAGAGAGAGAAAACCAAATTTCCCATCTTTCAATTTTTATAGGGAATTCAGGGGATACTGAAATAGGACCTTGAGGGGATTAACTCTAGCCATTGTCTTCATTTCCACATCTGTATTTTATGGCATTAACAGTCAGGTGCAAAGGAAGATACTGGTATAGGATGTAGACATTGTGGCATCTAGTTCCTCTTCCAGGATACCTTCAGGGTATATCCTTCTTCCAAGAAAACCTTTCCCTAGAGAGCCTCCTAACACTGTCTCAATAATAAATTAATGAATGTATTGTGGCATCCTGGATTTGATGCTGAGAACAAAAAGTAGCATCATCAACAACAAAAACAGCAAAACTGGTGATATTTAAGTCTAGAGTTTAGTTAATAGCAATGTACCAGTGTTGGTTTCTTAGTTTTGATAAATATGCCCTGGAAATGTAAGATGTTAACAGAATTGCATATTGGTTGATGGGATAATACAGAACTTTGTTAATTTAACTTATCTAAGGTTCTTCCAAAATAAAAAGTTAATTAGAAAGTTGATTAATCCTATAAAATCCAGCATCTGTTCATGATCAAAACATTACAAAAATGGGAATAAGTGGAAAATTCCTTAAGCTAGTGGAGTCCATATACAGCAAACCTACAGCCAACATCATACTCAATGGGCAGAAGCTAAAAGCATTCCCCCTCAGATCAGGGACTAGACAGGGCTGTACATTATCACTATTACTCTTCAACACAGTATTGGAAGTTCTTGCCATGGTAACCGGGCAAGAGAAAGGAATCAAAGGAATACAGATTGGAAGGGAAGAAGTCAAACTGCCCACTATCACCATTACTTTTCAACATAGTATTGGAAGTTATCACCATGGCAATTCAGCAAGTGAAAGGAATCAAAGGAATACAGATTGGAAGGGAAGAAGTCAAACTCTTACTCTTTGCAGTCAAACTATCACTCTTTGATATGATAGTTACATAGAAAAACCCAAAGAATCTAGCAGAAAGCTTATGGAAATCATTAGGCAATATAGCAAAGTGTCAGGCTATAAAATTAATGCACAAAAATCATTGGCATTCCATATACCTAAAATAGACTTCCTAGCTCCTTCCAACATGAAGATTCCAAATTTAATCTAATATACTCTTACCTTTAGGTTCCTGATTATTAAACAGATTGTTCTGATATATATACTCTGAAAATCTGAAGGTTAGGATTTAGGGTACCATATAAGATCTTACCATGATTTATGTCATTTAATACTATTTACAAATAACTGTATCTTAATACTGACAGGAATGATTGCCTCTGGTCTCCTTGGTCTAAGATTATAGGTAATTTAACCTTGGGATTTTCAGAGTTAAAAATATATATATAGCAGAAAAATTTGTTTAATAATAAGGAACCTAAAGATAAGAGTATAGCAGATTAAATTTGGGGTCTTCATGTTGGAAGGAGCTAAGAAGTCTGTTTTAGGTATATTGCAAGAAGCCCATGACTCTACTAATTTTTTACTTTGTCCGACAGATAACATGCAGGTGGGCTAGGATTATTGTCAGGGAAGATGGTGTCAGAGTTGAGGATAGAACTGGGTCAGGGCAGAGAGAAGCTCCCAAATAGAGGAAAAGTATATAAATGCTATTAACTGTAAACCCCATTGATCTGATCATGGGCATATGACTATTCATATTTATCACAGGAGCCTGTGTAATATTCTGATATTTGTCATTGACAAGGAACTTAAATAATTTAGAGTACTAATATGTGTAAGGACCTAGTTTTTAAAGAATATGTTGAAAAATCACATTTGCTGATATTGATAATAGTGAGTGGCACTGAGTTTGTATCTGAAATGAATATTATTATTATTATAAATATAATATATAATCTGCTAGATATGTACAAGAGGTGTCAAGTATGATTGGGATTTTTTTCTCTTTTTACAATGTCAATTGCACCTTTTGAGTTGTCTTAATTAATATTCATATAGATTTTTTTTTCAAGCTGGGCTCACATGTGTAATTTTGTTGCTCCTGGGCTGACTTTTTCATTAAGTTATGTGGAGAAAGATGGGAGAGGGAGAGGGAAAGGGAGGAAGAGAGACAGACTGACCAGAGCATTGAAGCTTCCCCAGGTGTTGTGGCACTACAGTGCAGATCTAAGTCTGTGCCAAATACTTGGCAAGATATGTGCCCTATCCAGTGAGTCATCTCTCTTGCCCTGGGAAAACTTTTTAATCAGTATGTATTCACCAACTTAAAAAAATAACTTTTTAAAAAATTTGCCTCCAGGGTTATCTGGAGCTCAGTGCCTGCACTATGAATCTATTGCTCCTGGAGGCCGTTTTTTCCATTTTGTTGCCCTTGTTGTAGTTGTTATAGCTATTGTTGTTGTTGGGTAGGAAAGAGCAAAATCGAGAGAGGAGGGGGAGACATACACCCGCAGACCTGATTGACCACTTGCGAAGCGACCCCTCTGCATATGGGGAGCTGGGGGCTCAAACCGGGATCCTTACTCGGACCCTTGTGGTTTACCCACTGCGCTACCGCGCACCCCACCCCCCACAGAATATTTTCTTAATAGTAACTAGTGTGTGAATTTTAAGTAGGAATGGTATTCGAATGACCGAAGGTATCTATCTGGTCAAGGACCTCGCATATACTCGATAACTTGACCTTGATTTGATTTTTGTTCTAGGTAGTCAAAAGCCAAGCTCACATTCTGGACATGTATTTGGAGCTCTAAACCCCACCCACACCATTTAGGCACCTGAATTATAGTGCTAAATCTTGCAGTCTTTGTATCATGGCTCTTCTATGCACCATTAACATTCCATTCCAGGCTTAGGGAATTTCCACATGATCTGGAAGAGATTATTTTAATTGGGGGGGGGCAGTTACTTGGCAGTGGCTGATGTGGCTAATTCTTAAACTCTGCTTTTCATATTGAATTGCCCAGGATTGGAACTGACTAGATTTGGCACATGGAATTCCAGATGCTCTGGTAATTATAGTGCAAGTTGAATTTTCTGTTCTCATTTGTCTTTTTAAAATACTTTCATTCCTCATTTGGTTTCTTTCACCCAGTATTTAGGGGTTATAACTTCTACGAGGAAAATTTAGTTTTAAAAGGAAGAAAATTTAGCTCCTGCTTCTATGGTACTAGTTAATCATAAGTTTGTCAAAAAGCTAACATATTGTGTCAGAGAGCCAGCATTAATGTTTGATGCATTTGGGGAAAATAAATTAAAAAGGTCTGGTGGAAAGTTCACACTTAGAGCTTTTTCTCTTTCATCTGTCATCTGAGGCATAAACCTGTGCCCTGTGTGAATCCAATTGCAATGTATCTTCTCTATCTAAAGTCAGATAATTATAAGGTTCCATAGTCCCTTGGCAGATTGAATAAAGGGTTACTTTAATTTCTTTTCTTAAGCTCTAGATGCATATTGTGTTCTGTAAAGATACTGTACACAGTTTTGTAGAAAGGCTAATTATAAGCATTATATAAATTAATATCTTTGTTTAGCTACTTGTTACCAAGATTGGCTCAAGAACACATAGTATATGGTTGTATTTAGGGTGTGGGGTGACTATATTTTGTTTATTATCATTATCATTAAGAAATGTTATGTACAAATTGATTGGTAGATATTTATTGCAAGCTTCCTGCCCAGCATAAGGGGCATACAATTTTCTAGATGAGCGTGCAGTGAGAAGACCAATAGCTATTGCTATTACTTCTTTACAAAAGAGAAATATTTTTTGAGAAATATGTTTTAAAACAGTGATAAATGTAGTCACAAGTAGAGAAAATTACTTATTTGGCTAAGCGACATTTTACATCACTGTTCTAATTAGTTGGAGGATATATTAGGAAAAGTTTGGCTTCAAAAGGGAATAAAAGGTTTTTTTGTTATTGTTAATCAGGAACAGGGAGGGGTTATTTTTTATTTTTAAATCTTTATTTATTTATTTATTGGAAAGAGACAGCCAGAAATTGAGAGGAAGAGGAGATAGAGAGGAAGAGAGAAAGAGAGACACCTGCAGCCCTGCTTCACCACTTGTGAAGCTTTCTCCCTGCAGGTGGGGATGGGGGGCTTCAACCTGGGTCCTTGTGCACTGTAACATGTGCACCCAACCAGGTGTGCCACCACCCAGCCTCCAGGGAGGGGTTATTTAACAAGTTTCTATGATAGCAAAGATGAGGGTGAGGTTATTTCACCAATATTATGAGGTTTAACTTGTAGGTAAAACAATAAATTCTTTTAAAATATTTTATTTATTTGTAATTTTTATTGGATAGAGAAAGAGAGAGATTGAGAGGGAAGAGAGACAGAGAGATACCTGCAGCACTGTTTCACTGCTTTTCCTGGTGGTGGGGACTAGGGATTTGAACCCAGGTCCTTGTGCATTGTAACATGTATGCTTAATAATACATCCTTAAAATATGACAAAGAATAATATCTCAACTGACTTCTTGATGTTTTTGCATACAGTGAAGACTATTTTAAATTAAGAAATTGCAATAATTTCTTTTAAATGACTAAATTAAACATTGATGTGAGAGTGCTAAGTGTACTCAAGTGGCATGTGAAAGAATAAGGAGTTTCAAAGGTACCCTATGTGAGTTCCATAAATACTTTTATTTCTTCCCTGGGTGTTTTTAATAGAGTAAATAATGCTATTTGTGTTTAGGGATATAATTCCACACCTCTTCAAAACATGCATGTTCACACCTTACTCACCAGCAAAGTGCCATCCTCCTGTAGACTAAGAGGCCCCTCCCTTTAGTTGCCTTTCATCTGAGGTAGTAGACTAAGAGTTAGTTTATGCTTCAGTTTGCCAGTGTCTTTGTTTATTTCTTTATATGCCACAGATGAGGGAGACTATGCAATGTGACATGATCCCCTCAAGGTCTGCTCATGTTGCAGCAAAGGCAATATTTCATATTTTCTAAAGTTAAGTATATTCCAGAATATACACATGTACCACAATTTTATTATCCAATTATCTGCCATTGAATTCATAGATTGTTTCTATATCTTAGCTGTTGCAAATAGCACTGCAGTGAACAAAAGTGTGCATATATCTTCTAAAATATTGTTTTTTAGTTTCCCAGTGTTTACCTATAAGAAGAATCGCTGGATCAAATGGTAGCTCTAGTCTTACTTTTATTTTTTTGGAGCACTATCCATACTGCTTTTTTTTTGTATGAGCTCAACTACGTTACATTCCCACCAACAATGTGTAAGATTTCACTTTTCACCACACCCTCACCAGTACTTGCTATCGGCTTTTATTTATTTGATGTAGGCTATCTCAAAGGTGTGAAGTGGTAATAAATTATGACAAGCATTATTTTATGTGTCTGTTGCCAACTGTTTCTTTTTTGGTGAAGTTTCCAGCTCTTCTCCCCATTTTTATGAATAAATGCTAATGTTTGTTAGTAGATACAGTCAAAATAGTGGAAGGACAAGTAAATACAAATAATGATAAAAGATCAGTGTAATTCTTGTGTTTTACTTCCAGAAGAGAAAGGTGTGAGATGACAAGACTGATAGCCTCAAGTCTGGAGAGTAGTTGGGTGAGCATTGGTGGGGAGCATAGTTTTAGTTCTACTGAAGGAGTGAGATGAATTATTCATAATATGTATGCTAGTTAATTTTGAAAGTTTAAAAATACATTTAAATAATAATTTGTATGTATCTTGAGAAATATATGCATTCATATATACACCACCATGATCAAGATATAGAAAATGTCTTTGACTTACATATATTGAACCAGCCTTGCATTCCTGGGATAAATCCCATTTGGTCGTGATGAACAATCTTTTTGATATACTGCTGTATCTGGTTGGCTAGGATCTTGTTTAATATTTTAGCACCTAGGTTCATCAGAGATATTGTTCTGCAGTTTTGCTTTATTTGTTGTGTCCCTATCTGTTTTTGGTATCAGGGTGTTGTTGGCTTCATAGAAGATGGAAGAGAGTGTTCCTATTTCTTTGATCTTTTGGAAGAGCTTTCAAAGTATAGTTATTAACTGTTTCCTGAAGGTTTTGTAGAATTTGTTTGTAAAGCCATCTGGTTCTGGACTTTTGTTGTTGGGAAGATTCTTGATAACTGTTTGATTTCTTTGTGATTGGTGCATTTCAGTTCTGTAGTTCTTCCTGGTTCATCTTTGGAAGGTATATGTTTATAGGAATTCTCTCATAAAAAAGAAAATGTTTATGACTCAGACATTTTTTTTGTGCTTTTTCTCTTCAACCCCTGTTCCCAAGCAACCACTTACTTGCATTTCTCCCTATAGATTAAATATTTTCATTTTGTTAAAATGAGCATAAAACTACAGTATGTTATGTACTTCTTGATGTCTTGAATATTTTACTCAACATGGACTTTTTTGGTGTTTTTTTTCTTGTTTCATTATTCTTTTTTTATTTCTTAATTTATAAAATAGAAATATTGACAAGACCATAGGATAAGAGGGGTATAATTCCACACATTGCCCACCCCCAGGGCTCCATATCTAATCCCCTCCCCTGATAGCTTTCCTATTCTTTATCCCTCTGAGAATACGAACCCAGGGTCATTATGGGGTGCAGAAGGTGGAAGGTCTGGCTTCTGTAATTGCTTTCCCGCTGAAGAGTTTTTTTTTTCTTTTATTGTGGTGCCAGGGAATGATTCAAGACATTGTGCATGCATAATATTACTGGGCCATCTCCTGGCCCAAGTTTTAGTATATATATATATATTTGGACTAGAGTTTGGGGGGGAAGACATGAAGTTATTTTAGTGGTATACCCTTTTATTTACCTAAATAGTGCCAGGAATCAAAATCCAGGGTCTCATATAAGGTAAGGGGTGAACTTTACCTGCATTTCCAGTCCCCAGGTCTAATAGTTTTATAGATTCTAGGTAGTGTAACGTTTAATTTGTTGACTGCTGAGTTTAGATGTATTTTTTTTGCATTACATTTCTAGTTTTTATATTCATTTATTTATTTTGTATAACATCTATGCTATTTTCTTGCTTTCTGAGATGATTTTTTCTTTTATTTGTTTATTTTTTATATTTTTATATTATAGAATTACATGTCGACGGTGGTTTGAATCACACCATTCTCACCACCAGAGTTCTGAAACTTCACTCTCCCCACTGAAATCCACTATAGTTCCCCTAAAGTTGTAGATATGGGCCAACTGTCATCTCAACAGCTGTCTGTCCACATTTGTACATAGTTGCCCCTTCTTTTTCTGATTCAATCCTCTCTTCCCCTCTAAGCCACTCATAACATCACAGCTACTTCCATATGTCCCTCTCCTCTCTCTCTCTCTCTCTCTCTCTCTCTCTCTCCTGATGGAGTTGGAGTGCAGAGTCCTCTCATCTTCATCCGATCACTTCTCCCCTGCTGGGAGTATGGATCTAGGTTGTTTATGGAGAACAAAAGGTAGGAGTTACGGCTTCTGTAGCTGCTTCTCCGCTGATTATGGACATTGACAGGTTGATCCATACTCCCAACCTGTTTCTATCTTCCCCTAGTGGAGATGCGAGGGTCCAGCACATTGGTGAGGTCATCTAACCAGAGAAGTCAGGGTGGAGTCATGGTAGCATGCATCTGCAGCCTGGTGTCTGGAAGGTGGCATTACCTGAGGCTGTGAATTTTTTTCAGGTATAGATTATGTGTCCAATTCAATCTCTTCCTGTGTACAGTAGTTGTATCATGGAGAACAAAGGTCTGATTGTAGCTACTCCATAAACCACACCCCCCAGAAGCTCTCAGTTTAGATGTATTTCTTTAAGAGTTATGAACTTTGTCATATAGATACTTAATTTTCTTGTGGATCAGTTTTACCTTTTCAAGCTTGTTTTTCGGCTTTTAAAAGCATAACTATGAAGGTGCTTATTTAGCCTTACATCTTAAGAATAACCCTTCTCATGTATATACTGAGAGTATTTTTTTGAAATCTACTTACTCTTGCTGGTGACGATACAAATTATTTCTATCCACATACACTTTTTTAAATTATTTAAGAAAAGAGATATTAACAAAACCATAGGTTAGGAGGGGTACAACTCCACATAATTCCCACCACCCGATCTCCATATCCCATCCCCTCCCCTGATAGCTTTCCCATTCTCTATCCCTCTGGGAGTAGGGATCCAGGGTCATTGTGGGTTGCAAAAGGTAGAAGGTCTGGCATCTGTAATTGCTTCCCCGATGAACATGGGCATTGACTGGGCGATCCATACTCACAGTCTGAGTATCCATACTCCCAGTCTGGGCAATCCATACTCCCAGTCTGCCTCTCTCTTTCCCTAATAAGGTGGGTCTCTGGGGAAACAGAGCTCCAGGACACATTGGTGGGGTCATCAGTCCAGGGAAGTCTGGTCGGCATTCTGCTGGCCTCTGGAACCTAGTGGCTGAAAAGAGAGTTAACATACAAAGCCAAACAAATTTTTGAACAATTATAGACCTAAAGGCTGGAATACTGCAGATGAAGTGTTGGGTGTACTCACTGCAAACTCTTGTGTACTTCTGCTTTCAGGTATATATTTTGCCCTAGTTTATGGATACATGTGAACATATGTTCTATCTCAGGATACCTGGTCTATATCTACGTTTTGGGACTTTGTTAGGAAGTGAACCACCTGGAATGGGATTAAAGAATACTATGAAAGGAAAGGTCTCACCGAGTGATGAAGCTGAAGGGTTGTCATTCCACACCTGAAGTCTCTGGATACAGTCTGAAGTGAAGCATACAGGGTGGCATTCATTGTGTTGATTAGGTTGCGATGGGCAATATTATTTGATATGCTTTGAGAGAAGCATGCAGGAAAGTGGGCCCCACCCTAAGGTTCCAGGACTAGGGAAATATAGGCTCTATAGTGGAAATATGAGGTTCCTGCTGTCTTAGGGTTCAAGAAGACAATGGATAGTTATTGTTGTCATCACATTATTTGGTAATCGGGTTAACTTTGAAAAGTCCTTTTGTTAGGGTTTGCCGTATAATACCCAGAATCTTGTTTATAGCTATTCCACCGGTTGCTTCTGTTCTACCTGGTCTAGACTTTTTAGAGTCAACATATCAAAGACTCAGCCTATGTATTAAATAGACTCAGTCTGTGTTTTAAAAAGTTCAAGACATACAAATAATTTTCCCCTCTCATATAAAATAGTGGTTTATATGACTATAAATTAATATGAGTGTACATAAACACCATTCCCACCACCAAAAGACTGTGTCTCATTCCACCCTCCTGCCCCACCCCCACACCACCTCTGCTGCCCCGGGAAGCCGAATGTCCACCCTCATCCTCACCACAGGGTTTTTACTTTGGTGCCCTAGTCTCAATTTAGTCAGATCCTGCTTTTAGTTTCCCTTTCTGTTCTTCTTTCTCAACTTCTGTTGATTAGTGGGATCATCCCATACTCATCTTTATCTTTGTGACGTAGCTCACTTAACATAATTCCTTCTGGCTCCATCTAAGATGGGTCAGAGAAGGTGGGTTCATTTCTCCTAATAGCTGTGTAGTATTCCATTGTTTATATATACACCACAGCTTACTCAGCCACTCATCTGTTGTTGGGCACCTGGGTTGCTTCCAGGTTTTAGCTATTATGAATTGTGCTGCTATGAACATAGGAGTACATATATCTTTTTGACTGGGCATTATGGAATCCTTGGGGTATATCCCTAGGAGAGGAATTACTGGGTCATATGGAAGGTCCATGTCAAGCCTTGTGAGAGTTCTCCAGACTGCTTTCCAGAGAGGCGTGACCAATTTACATTCCAACAGCAGTGCAGAAGAGTTCCTCTGTCCCCACAGCCTTTCCAGCATTTGTTGCTGCTGTCCCTTTTGATGTATGCCATTCTCACAGGAGTGAGGTGTTATCTCAGTGTTGTCTTTATTTGCATTTCTCTTGACAATCAGCGACCTGGAGCAGTTTGTCATATGCTTGTTAGCCTTTTGGAACTCCTCTGAAGTGAGTGTTTTGTTCATATCCTCTGCCCATTTTTGGATGGGTCCATTTGCTTTTTTGTTGCTAAGTTTGCTGAGCTCTTTGTACAATTTGGTGATTAGTCTCATCTGATGTATGGCATGTGAAGATTTTCTCCCATTCTGTGAGGGGTCTCTTTGTTTGTGTGATAGTTTCTTTGCCTGTGCAGAAGCTTTTCAATTTGAAGTAGTCCTGTTGGTTTGTTTCTGTTTTAGTGTTCCTTACAATTGGGTTTGTTTCATCAAAGATGTCCTTGTGGTTTAGGTGGGAAATTGTTCCACCAATGTTTTCCTCTAAGTATTTTAACATTTCTGATCTAACACCCATGTCCTCGATCCACCTGGAGTTGATTTTTGTTTCTGGTGAGATAAGGTGGTTCAATTTTTTCTTCTGTATGTTACAACCCAGTTTTCCCAGCACCATTTATTGAAGAGAGCCTCCTTCTTCCATTTAATCCTTTGTGCCCCCTTATCAAAGATTAGATATCCATAGGTGTGGGGGTTTATTTCTGGGCTTTCAATTCTGTTCCACTGGTCTGTATGCCTATTTTTGTTCCAGTAGCAGGCTGTTTTGATGATGATAGCCTTATAATATAGTTTGAGATCTGGGAGTGTGATGCCTCCATTTCTGTTTCTTTTCCTGAAGATGGTTTTGGCAATTCTAGGTGTTTTCTGGTTCCAGATAAATTATTGTAGTTTTTGTTTTATTCTCTTAAAAATGTTTGGTGGAACTTTGATGGGTATCATATTAAATGTGTTTATGGCTCTGGGGAGAATATTAATTTTGGTGATATTTATTCTTCCATTCCATGAGCATGGGATGTCTTTCCATTTCTTGGTATTAGTTTCTCTTTCCTTGAGTAGTGACTCATAGTTTTCAGTATACAAGTCTTTCACTTATTTGGCCAGCTTTACTCCAAGGAATTTTACTGATTTTGCTGCAACACTGAATTGGAGTGATTTATGGATGTCTTCTTCTTCAGATTTGGTGCCTGTATAAAAAAATGCCACTAATTTTTGTACATTGATTTTGTAGCCAGCTACCTTGCTTTATTGCTTTGTAACTTCCAGTAGTGTTCTGTTGGATTTTTTAGGTTTTTCTTTTTTTCTTTTTTTTATTTAAGAAAGTATTAATTAACAAAATCATAGGGTAGGAGGGGTACAATTCCACACAATTACCACCACCCAATATCCGTATCCCACCCCCTCCCCTGATAGCTTTCCCATTCTCCATCCCTCTGGGAGCATGGACCCAAGTCATTGTGGGTTGCAGAAGGTAGAAGGTCTGGATCCTGTAATTACTTCCCCGCGGAACATGGGCGTTGACTGGTTGGTCCATACTCCCAGTCTGTCTCTCTCTTTCCCTAGTAGGGTGGGTCTCTGGGGAAGCGGAGCTCCAGGACATATTGGTGGGGTCTTCAGTCCAGGGAACCCTGGCTGGCATCCTGATGACTTCTGGAACCTGGTGACTGAAAAGAGAGTTAACATATGAAGCCAAAAAAATTGTTGAGCAATCATGGACCCAAAGCTTGGAATAGTGGAGAGGAAGTGTGAGGGGGATACTCACTGCAAACTTTAGTGTACTTCTGCTTTCAGGCATATATATTGCAGTAGTTTACAGATACGTGTGAACATATGCTCTCTCTCACAGAAACTGGTGTATATCTAGGTTTTGGGACTTTGTTAGAAAGTGAACCACCTGAGATGGAATTAGAGTATACTATGAAAGGAAAGGTCTCACTCGAGTAATGAAGCTGAAGGGTTGTCATTCCACACGTGTCCTCTGGACACAGTCTGAAGTGAAGCATGTTGAGGTGGCAATCGTTGTGTTGGTTAGGTTGTGATCGGCAGATGCAATATTATTTGATATGGATTGGGAGAGGCATATGTGAAAGTGGGCCCTATCCAATGGTTCCAGGACTGGGAGAAGTAGAGGCTTTATAGTGGAGATGTGAGGTTCCTGCTGTCTTAGGGTTCAAAAAGAAAATCGATAGTTAATGTTATCATCACATTATTTGTTAATTGGGTTAACTTTGGAAAGTCCCTTTGTTAGGGTTTGCTGTACATTACCCAGTATCTTGTATATATCTGTGCTATTGGTTGCTTCTGATCTACTTGGTCTAGGCTTTTGAGAGAGTCTGCATATCAATTACACAGCATATATATTGAAAAGATTCAGTTTGTGTCTTGAAAAACTTCGAGACATACAATTAATTTTCCCCCTCTCGTGTTAATTAACTAGTGATTTATATGACTACATTTTACTAGGAGTGTACATAAACACCATTCCCCCCACCAAAAGACTGTGACCCATACCTCCCACCCACTCCCACCCCCCACTGTCCCAGGAAGCTGCATGTCCACCCCTCACCACAGGGTTTTTACTTGGTGCCCTACTTACAATTTGGTCAGGTCCTGCTTTTAGTTTCCCTTTCAGATCTTCTTACTCAACTTCTGTTGATGAGTGGGATCATCCCATACTCATCTTTATCTTTCTGACTTAGCTCACTTAGCATAATTCCTTCTAGCTCTGTCCAAGATGGGTCAGAGAAGGTGGGTTCCTTGTTCTTGATAGCTGCATAGTATTCCATTGTGTATATATACCACAGCTTTCTCAGTCACTCATCTGTTGTTGGGCACCTGGGTTGCTTCCAGGTTTTAGCTATTATGAATTGTGCTGCTATGAACATAGGAGTACACACCTCTTTTTGGTTGGGTGTTATGGAGTCCTTGGGATATAACCCCAAGAGAGGAATTACTGGATTATATGGAAGGTCCATGTCTAGCCTTCTGAGAGTTTTCCAGACTGCTCTCCACAGAGGCTGTACCAATTTACATTCCCACCAGCAATGTAAAAGGGTTCCTTTGTCCCCACAACCTCTCCAGCATTTGTTGCTGCTCTCCTCTTTGATTTATGCCATTCTTACAGGAGTGAGGTGGTATCTTAGTGTTGTCTTAATTTGCATTTCTCTGACAATCAGTGACCTAGAGCAGTTTTTCATATGTTTGTTAGCCTTTTGTATCTCCTCTGTAGTGAATGTTTTGTTCATATCCTCTGCCCATTTTTGGATGGGGTCATTTGCTTTTTTGGTGCTAAGTTTGCTGAGCTCTTTATATATTTTGGTGATTAGTTTCTTGTCTGATGTATGGCATGTGAAGATCTTCTCCCATTCTGTGAGGGGTCTCTGTTTGTTTAATAGTTTCTTTGGATGTGAAGAAGCTTTTCAATTTGATGTAGTCCCATTGGTTTGTTTCTGCTTTAGTCTTCCTTGCAATTTGGTTTGATTCATCAAAGATGTCCTTGAGGTATAGGTGGGAAACTGTTTTACCAATGTTTACCTCTATGTATTTGATTGTTTCTGGTCTGAAATCTAAGTCTTTGATCCAATTGGAGTTGATTTTTGTTTCTGGTGAGATAAAGTGGTTCAATTTCATTCTTCTGCATGTTACAACCCAGTTTTCCCAGCGCCATTTATTGAAGAGAGCCTCCTTCTTCCATTTAATCCTTTGGGCCCCCTTATCAAAGATTAGATGTCCGTAGGTGTGGGGATTTATTTATTGGCTTTCAATTCTGTTCCACTGGTCTGTGTGCCTATTTTTGTTCCAGTACCATGCTGTTTTGATGATGATGATGGCTTTATAATATAGTTTAAGGTCTGGGAGTGTGATGCCTCCATATCTGTTTCTTTTCCTCAAGATGGTTTTGGCAATTCTAGGTGTTTTCTGGTTCCAGATAAATGATTGTAGTGTTTGTTCTATTCTCTTAAAGAAGCTTGGTGGAACTTTGATGGGTATTGCATTAAATTTGTATATGGCTCTGGGTAGAATATTCATTTTGATGATATTTATTCTTCCAATCCATGAGCATGGGATATCTTTCCATTTTTTGGTATCAGTTTCTATTTCCTTGAGTAGCGACTCATAGTTTTCAGCATACAAGTCTTTCACTTCTTTGGTCAACTTTATTCCTAGGTATTTGATTTATTTTGCTGAAACAGTAAATGGGAGTGATTTCTGGATATCTTCTTCAGATTTAGTGTTTGCATAAAGAAATGCCACTGATTTTTGTACACTGATTTTGTATCCTGATACCTTGCTATATTGCCTAATAACTTCCGGTAGTTTTCTGCTGGATTCTTTAGGTTTTTCTATGTATACTATCATATCATCTGCAAATAGTGAGAGCTTGACTTCTTCCCTTCCAATCTCTATTCCTTTGATTTCTTTCTCTTGCCTGATTGCTATGGCAAGAACTTCCAATACTATGTTGAAGAGTAACGGTGACAGTGGGCAGCCCTGTCTAGTTCCCGATCTGAGGGGGAATGCTTTCAGCTTCTGTCCATTGAGTATGATGTTGGCTATAGGTTTGCTTTATATAGACTCCACTATCTTGAGGAATTTCCCATCTATTCCAATTTTTTGTAGAGTTTTGAGCATGAATGGGTGTTGGATTTTGTCAAAGGCTTTCTCTGCATCTATTGAAATAACCATGTGGTTTTTGGCTTTGCTTTGATTGATGTGGTGAATGACATTGATTGATTTATGGATGTTGAACAAGCCTTGCATTCCAGGGATGAATCCCACTTGGTCGTGATGAACAATCTTTTTGCTTTGTTGCTGTATCTGGTTGGCTGAGATCTTGTTTAATATTTTTATTAAATATATATTTTATTTTATTATTTTATTTATTTATTTAATTTTATTATTTTATCTTGTTTAATAATATTTTGGCATCTATGTTCATCAGAGATATTGGTCTGTAGTTTCCCTTTTTTGTTCTGTCCCTATCTGCTTTTGGTATCAGGGTGATGTTGGCTTCATAGAAGGTGGAAGGGAGTATTCCTGTTTCTTCAATCTTATGGAAAAGCTTAAGAAGTATGGGTACAAACTATTTCCTGAAAGTTTTGTAGAATTCGTTTGTGAAGCCATCTGGTCCAGGACTTTTGTTGTTGGGGGGGTTCTTAATAACGGTTTCAATCTCTTTGTCTGTGATTGGTGCATTTTGTAGTTCTTCTTGGTTCAGTTTTGGAAGGGTATATGTTTCTAGGAATTGTTCCATTTCTTCCAGATTCTCTAGCTTGGTGGTGTTTAGGTTTTTCTATGTATACTATCAGATCATCTGCAAATAATTAGAGCTTGACTTCTTCCCTTCCAATCTGTATTCCTTTGATTTCTTTCTCTTTCCTGATTGCTATGGCAAGAACTTCCAATACTATGTTGAAGAATAATGGTGATAGTGGACAGCCCTGTCTACTCCCCGATCTGAGGGGAAATGCTTTCAACTTCTATCCATTAAGTATGATGTTGGCTGTAGGTTTGCTATATATGGATTCCACTCTCTTGAAGAATTTCCCATCTATTCCCATTTTTTGTAGAGTTTTGAGCATGAATGGGTGTTGGATTTTGTCAAAGGCTTTCTCTGCATCTATTGAGATAATCATGTGGTTTTTGGCTTTGCTTTTATTGATGTGGTGAATGACAATGATTGATTTATGTATGTTGAATCAGCCTTGAATTCCTGGGATAAATCCCACTTGGTTGTGATGAACAATCTTTTTGATATACTGTTGTATCCGGTTGGCCACGATCTTGTTTAATATTTTGGCATCCATGTTCACCAGCGATATTGGTGTGTAGTTTTCCTTTTTTGTTGTGTCTCTATCTGCTTTTGGTATTAGGGTGATGTTGGCTTCATAGAAGGTGGAAGGGAGTATTCCTGTTTCTTCGATTTTATGGAAAAGCTTTTGAAGTATGGATATTAACTGTTTCCTAAAAGTTTTGTAGTATTTGTTTGTGGAGCCATCTGGTCCAGGACTTTTGTTGTTGGGGAGATTCTTAATAACGGTTTCAATTTCTTTGCCTGTGATTGGTGTTTTTAGGTTTTGTAGTTCTTCTTATTTCAGTTTTGGAAGGGCTTATGCTATTAGGAAGTTTTCCATTTCTTCCAGATTTTCTAGCTTGGTGGTGTATAGTTCTTCATTAAAATTTCTCGTGATTTTTTTGGATTTCTGTGGCGTCATGTGTAGTATCTCCACTATTGTTTACAATTCTATTTATTTCAGTCTTCTCCCTTTTTTTAGTGAGTCTGGATAGGGGTTTGTCAATCTTGTTTAATTTTTCAAAGAATCAATATTTGGCTTCATTGATCTTCTGTATAGTTCGCTTATTTTCAATGTTGTTTATTTCTGCTCTAATTTTTGTGATTTCTGTCCTTCTGGTTGCTTTAGTGTTCCTTTGTTCCTCTTTCTCTAAGTCCTTAAGGTGTGCAGTAAGGTTTTTTTTTTTGAGCTTTTTCTTGTTGTTTAATATGTGTTTGTATGGCTATGAGTTTCCCTCTCAATACTGCTTTAGCTGTGTCCCAGATATTTAGATAGCTTGTGTCTTAATTTTCATTTGTTTCTAGGAAAATTTGAATTTCTTGCTTGCGTGTCTCTCTGACCCATTGGTTCTTAAGCAGTATGTTGTTTAGTTTCCAAATTCTGTGTCTTTTCATAATTTTCTTTTTATTGTTAAATGTTAGCTTTACTCCACTTTGGTTTGAGAAGATACTTGGGATGATTTCAGTGCTCTTGAATTTGTTGATTCTGTCTTTGTGTCCTGACATGTGGTCTATTCTTGAGTATGTGTTGTGTGGATTTGAAAAGAATGTGTATTCCAGTTTCTTGAGGTGATGAACTCTGAAAATGTCCAGGAGGTCTAATTTTTCCATCTCTTCATTTAATTATCTTGTTTCTTTGTTGATTCTCTGCTTTGTTGATCTGTCTAAGTGTGAGAGTGGGGTACTATAGTCTCCCACTATTATTGTATTACTATTGATGTATTTTTGTAGTTCTTTCAGTGGGTGTTTGATGTATGTGGATAGTCCCTCATTGGGTGCATAGATGTTAATAATTGTTAAGTCTTCTTGGCTGATTGATCTTCTACTCATTATATAATGACCTTGTCTATTTTTATTATTTTATTTAATTTAAAATCTATCATGTCAGAGATGAGCATGGCTGTTCCTGCCTTTTTTCTGGTCCATTAGCCTGTATGATTGTTTTCCATCCTTTCATCCTTTCACTAAGTCTGTGTTTATCTTGTTGGGTCAAGTGGTATTATTGCAAGCAGCATATGGTTGGGTTATGTTTTCTGATCCATCCTCCCACTCGGTGCCTTTTGATCGGTGAGTTTAAGGCATTGACATTTACTGATATTATGGATTTAATGTAATGTAGTGCCATTATTAAACAGTTTTTTATTTGCTCTGATACATTTTAAGTATTATAGTGATATTCTTGTTTGTAAGAGATCTTTTGGAACCTCTTTCAGGGCAGGCTTGATGATGGTTGCATCCTTTAAGTATTGTCTGTCTAAGAAGGTTTTGATCCCTCCATTTTGTTTGAATGAAAGTCTAGAAGGATATATTATCCTTGGTTGAAACCCTTTTTCATTCAGGGATTGATATCTTGCCATTCTCTTCTGGCTTTTAGAGTTTGACTGGTGAAGTCTGCTGATAGTCTTATGGGTTTTCCCCTGTATGTGACTTGTTGTTTCTCTTTTGCAGCTTTTAGGATCCTTTCTTTATCATTACTTCTTTTCATTGTAACTATGATGTGTCTTGGTGTCTTCAGGTCTGGGTTTATTCTGTTTGGGACTCTCTGGGCCTCTTGAATCTTAATGTCCTTTCTATTGTTAAGGTCTCGGAGGTTTTCTTCTATAGTTTCCTCAAGGATGTTTAGTTCCCCTTCCTCTCTTTCTTCCTCTGGAAGGCCAATTATATGAATGTTACTCCTTTTGAGATCATCAAATTTGTCTCTGTTGTTGTTTTCAGTGTCTCCAAATCTCTTTTGAGCACTTATACCACTTTCTTAGTTTTCTCTAGCTCATCCTCAGTCTGGCTCGTTCTGTTTTAAGTTTCTGTTAGTCTGCTTTCCCTTCCCTCAACTTTTCTTCAGTTCAGCTATTTCAGCTTTCAGATCTCTAATTGCTTCAAAGTAGTTAGCATTTTCCTTGAGGGTCTCACCTGTTGTTTCCCTAATACTGCTAGCCCTTTTCTCCAAAGATGTTTTCATTTCTGTTATGAATAAGTTTATTAATGCTTGCATACTTTTCTTATATATGGTTACTTCTGGCTGATTTGTAGTTTCTTCTGGACTCTTGTCTTCATTATTTGTAGTAGCAGTTTTATTTGCTCTAGATCTAACCATTTTTTAATTAAAGTGTTTTTTATATTTATGTTTGTCTTCCTCAGTTGTTGTGTTTTGAGGACAAACCACGATATACTAAATGCATATATTACAAATACAATCACCACCCTCAGAAATTACAATAGTAACTGAAGCAAGGATTGAAGCAGTTTAACCAATACCAGTTAGCCCAACAATGTCTCGAGTCCAAGAGAAAATAGCAACGAAATCCAAATGAAAAAGAAAGGGAAAGGAAAAAAGGGATAGCAGGAATAGACAATTATGCAAATCTACTGTCCACTGTAAATTCTAGGGGTAGCAGAGGAGAAAGGGAAGTAGAGCAGAGATACACACAAAGAGAGTCCACTCTGTGTCAGATTTCTTCTCTGAAATAATTCACAAATGAGTATCAGTGAATTCAGAAAGAGGAAGAAGGAAGGAAGAATGGAAGGCAGGGGAAAAAAAGAGAAAACAAAAGAAAAAACAGAAAAAAAGAGCAGTGAAAGGAGAGGTGTGTGTGTGTGTGTTAATTAGGTTGAATGAGGGAGAAACGGGAGAGTATAGAGTAGGTATGAAGAGTGAGACAAGTTCCTCTCACAGTGGATAAAACACCCATTTGCCTACGAATGGAAAATATACTAAGAGATAATTTTGGTCAACCTGAGGGAGGGAGAGGGCAAAGGGATACGCATATATATAATAGTAAAGATAAAACAGAACAGAGTAAAAAGCCCTAGCTGTGGGTCTGTGGCTTGAACAGCTCCTGGTTAGCTCAGGCACCATGAGCGTAGACAACAGATTGAAAAAAAAGAAAATCAAAAACTTCCAGGCAGTCTTTCCCAGGCAGGGTAAGGCTTTGCTTGGTCAGATATTTGTCTCTCCAATTGGGCCTAAGTCCCTTACTGAGAGAAAAAAAAATAGCCAAGGTATTCAGAAAGGAAGAGGATTGGAATGGCACCCTGGGTGAGCCAGGAATCTTAGTATGAAAAAGAGAGCTGGAAGCATGCTAGCAGTGGCTCCCTACCCCCAGGGTCTGGTTATGGGAAGAGGAGAGAAATAATAAAAAAAATTCCTTTGTTTTTCTCTCTTTTCTAACCCATATAAAGCTATAGTCATCTTCTTGGTGTCACATTTATAATGCATTGTTCCCCGTCCTGCTAAAGGCCAAGAAGCGATGCTTTCCAGCAGCTGTTGTCAGAGCATAAGCCAGCAGCTGCTTCCAAGTCTCCATCTTGGCTCCGCCCCTCCTTCTGCAACTTTCAACCCAGTTTTCCCAGCACCATTTATTGAGGAGAGCCTCGTTCATCCATTTAATACTTTGTGCCCCCTTATCAAAGATTAGCTGTCCATAGGTGCGGGGGTTTGGTTCTGGACTTTCAATTCAGTTCCACAGGTCTGTGTGCCTATGTTTGTTCCAATACCAGGCTGTTTTGATGATGATGGCCTTATAATATGGTTTGAGGTCTGGGAGTGTGATGCCTCCATTTCTGTTTCTTTTCCTCAAGATTATTTTGGCAATCCTGGGTGTTTTCTGGTTCCAGATAAATGATTGTAGTTAATGTTCTATTCTGTTAAAGAAGCTTGGTAGAACTTTGATGGGTATCGTGTTAAATATGTATATGGCTCTGGGGAGAATATTCAATTTGACAGTATTTATTCTTCCATTCCATGAGCATGGGGGCGTCTTTCCATTTGTTGGTATCAGTTTATCTTTCCTTGAATAGTGACTCATAGTTATCATGATACAAGTCTTTGACTTCTTTGGTCAGCATTATTTTGAGGTATTTTATTGATTTTGCTGCAGCGGTGAATGGGAGTGATTTCTGGATGTCCATATATGATTTTTAATGAAACCATCTTGACTTCTTAGACTAGGGTGGATAAGGTGGGCCATGTCATGTTGGAGTCTGGGAAAGTGAGGTGAAATGGCAGAAGGCACACCTGGAAGTCAGTGGTAGCCCAAAGCCACTGCTCTGTCCCTCCCTTCTGGTCCCAACCAAACACCATACACTCTTCCCTCTCCCTTTGGTTATTTCTTAGCAGGCATTCCATTCATGTGTCTAGAATGGGGTTATGGGTTTCTACAGAGGCCGGAACCTGCTAGCACACAGCCTGTGCAAAGGCAAGCTGCCCCAGACAGGAGGTGTTGAGGAGAAAACCATATTGTGAGGAGTCTCAGCTGAGGCCCAAGAGACAGTACTAGAGGAATCAGGGAGGTTGGCATGAAAAAGCATAGGGATTTGGGGTGGTATGTTGGTGGTGGGGGAGGGCAGGAGCAAGGAGTCATGGCCACCACCTTCAGTTCTGTGACACGTTCAGTGAGGTCATCATCAGTCTCCATCGAGTCTTGAGGACAACAGTAGCAGTCAGCACAGATCTGAGCGTCAAGCTGTGTGCTTCAACCTAACCGCGTGGCGTGGAGGAACTTTCTCAGGAAAAATGATGGAGGTACTTCTGTTGAACAAGACTGACAAACCCTTTGTCTTTCGATATTGGACGGTTCTACGTGAGGACCCGAAGACCAAGAGCATTTCTACTTTTGCCTTCTTTCTGCGAATGTGCAAAGCTGAACATGAGGAGAAAAAACCCGGTGCCCGCATGAACCTAGTCGAATTTTCTAGGAAATGCTCTCGGAGATGGAGAATGCTGTCAGAGGAAGAGAAGAATGCATTCAGAGACCTGGCGAGGGCTGAGCGTGAGCGCAATGACCCACAAACACGGGGTCATGGACCAGCAGGAAGAAGGGAGAAAGATGCCAATGCTGCCAAGAGACCGCTGTCAGCATTTTTCCAGTTCTCTTCTGATTTCCGCCCCAAGGTTAAAGCTGATTATCCTGACATCACCTTGGGAAACATGTCAAATAAGTTGGGCAAGATGTGGAGCAACCTCAGTAACATGGAGAAAAGGCTGTATGAAGACAAGGCAGCACAGCTGAGGATGCAGTATAACATGGCTGATGCGGAATGCAAGGCCATGGATCTGGATGGTTGGTAGAGTCCTCTGAACATTACACAGAAGAAGCTGGAAGAAGATAAAGAGTCAGAAGATTCAGAGGGGGAAGATTCCTCTGACAATGGGGAAAGTTCAGATTCGGAGGAGGAGGAAGGAGGTGTAAGTGGGATGTAAGGAGAAGATGAATAAAGAAAGCCCAGCAGAATACAAATCTGTCTGCTTGTAGTAACTTTCGAGAGCACCATAGCCCCTGTGTATGTGACCTGAAAAGTATCCGTTGCCCTCATAGGTCTAATTACACAATTGCAAAAAATGGAAAAAAGGCAACTGGCCTAGTCGGGCCTCTGCTATATGACTTGAAAAGCTTGAGCACCCAAAGGAAGACCCAAGATGAAGGGAAGAATTGGTTGTGGGGAGGGGTCAAGGCTGTCTTTGCTGAAGAAATATCTTTATCATTTCTCTTTGGGGAGATCTTGACTTGACCGGAACTGAAAACTTCCTTTAAGGAGCACTTGCCACACTCGGTCTGCTCTTATTTTCTGCTTCCTTTCAGTATTAGTTAATCTTCCCAGGCAGCTTAGAGGCTTATGGGATTCTAGTTGAGTCTCCCAAGTGGCTTATGGGATTCTGTGAGGTTTGTCCTGGTGCTGGGTCTCTGGGGTGGCTGGTGTGGCTAAAGTACTATGCAGGGAGGATCAGAGCACAGTCGCAGAGCACTCTTCACTGCCTGGGCCAGGCCAACTACACCCAAGCCATTGGCACAGACCTTTGCTGAACACAGAAAGCATCAGGCTTTGGTGTCTCTGAGTACAGGATGTGTCCAGGCACCCTTGATGTTGCTTTATTCCCCGTTTGCACAATGGTTTTTAGCCCTTACGTGGATATCTTTGATCATCACCCCTCATTCACACATGCGCGTGCATACGAACACACACACACACACACACACACACACAATTAGGGATGCACAGACACAGACACAGACACACACACAGAGACACACACAGACACACACACACTCTCTATTGAAAAAGGCAGGAACTGAGACCGTTTATTCTATTCTGCAGAACTGGGTCCTTGCCCAACTTGGATCGACCATGGTGGCATGAACCAGAGACCACAACCCTGATTTATTCCGTACTGCTAGTTTGAAACTTCCCTGTTCTTTACTGTTTGGATACACATATTTAGTCTTCTCACAATTATCTAAGAGCTGAGGGGGAGGGCAGCATATGGAGGAGGGACTCCTGCAGGTTAGGGGCCTGGTTTGGCAATTGCGACCCACCTCATATAGTTGTATGGGATTCTTTAGCATATGGAGTCTAAGATCAGCAGTTCAATTATTTCTACAGGGACTATCAGTAGGTCCTCAGGCAGGGACTCTTTTATCTGGAAGGCACTTGGGGGGTAGTGAAACACTAAAGCAACTCATTTCCTATGTATGTTTGTGTATATATATATATATATTTATATATATGAGTTTTTAATTTTTTATTTATAAAAAGGAAACTTTGACAAAACCACAGGGTAAGAGGGGTATATCTTTGCAGAGTTCCTCCCACTAGACATCTGTATATCTTCCCCTCCAGTGATAGTTTCCTATTCTTTAACACACTGGGATTATGGATCCTATATCATTGTAGGATGCAGAAGGTTGAAGGTCTGCCTTCTGTAATTGCTTCCTCACTGAACATGGGTGTTGACTGGTCGATCTATATTCAAGCCTGTCTCTCTCTTTCCCTAGTTGGAAAGGGCTCTGGTCCGGCGGTGCTCCAAGGCGCATTTTAGGGTTGTCTGATATTTATTTATTTATTTATTTATCTATTTATTTATTTATTTCAAAAAGGAGACATTAATCAAACCATAGGGCAAGAGGAGTACAACTCCACACAGTTCCCACCACCCGATATCCTTATCCCATCCTCTCCCCGATAACTTTCCTATTCTTTATCCCTGGGAGTATGGACCCAAAGTCATATTGGGATGCAGAAGGTGGAAGGTCTGGCGTTGGTTTTGGCTTCCCAGCTGAACATGGGCATTGGTAGGTCGATCCATTCTTCCAGCCTGCCTCTCTCTTTCCCTAATAGGGTGGGTGTTTGGATATGTGGGGCTCTAGGACACATTGGTGAGGTCGTCTGTCCAGGGAAGCCTGGTCGGCATCATGCTGGCATCTGGAACCTGGAGGCTGAAGAGAGAGTTAACATACAAAGCCAAAGAAATTGTTGAACAATCATGGACCTAAAGGCTGGAATAGTGCAGATGAAGTGTTGGGGGTGGTCCTCCATTTTGTAGATAGCTAGGAGGCATATTTCAGTTATGTTTCAAAGGTCCTGTGGCTATACTAGTGTTTTTTTGAGTTTTTTTTTTTTGTTTTTTGCCTGAGCCTGAAATCTGATATGCATGTGGATCCTAATTATTGTCTGGGTAGATGATGTCATGGTTGATAAAAGGATCAGAAAGCTGGAGAGTAGCTCCCTAATGTGGGAAAGGGGTATAAATATTGTTGACTGTAAACCTCATCGATTTGATGTGATCTGGGGCCCATAATTAGCTTAGATGCCTGTGCAACCTCTACAACTCCCTAGATCTGAGCTCACATTCTGTGGTCATGAGTAGGAACATTACTTGCTGCACCAGTTATCAACCCATCTTCCTCAGGTGTAGCATAGGGCATGTTGTCCATTCTCCCTTCAGATGATGGAACATTCTCTGCCATTACTGATCCAAGTTTAGGGCTAAGGTCCTATGGGGCCCACAAAGGGGTCTATTTTGTTGTTCCATATATGAGTTTTTCTTTATTGAAAAAGTTTTAGAAAAATGTCGTATTTATTTATTTATTTATTTATTTATTTATCTAAAATAGGAGACATTAACCAAACCATAGGACAATAGGTGTACAACTCCACACAATTCCCACCACCAGATCTCTGTATCCCATCCCATCCTGGGTAGTTTTCCTATTCTTTTTTTTTTTTTTTTTCTCTGTCTCTTTCTTTCTTTTTTTTTTTTTAGTTTTCCTATTCTTTATCCCTCTGGGAGTATGGACCCAAAGTCATATTGAGTTGTAGAAGGTGGAAGGTCTGTCTTCGGTAATTGCTTCCCCGCTGAATATGAGCATTGGTAGGTCGATCCATACTCCCAGTCTGCCTCTCTCTTTCTCTAGTAGGGTGGGTCTCTGGAGAAGTGGGGCTCCAGGATACATTGGTATGGTTGTCTGTCCAGGGAAGTCTTGTTCGGCATCATGCTGATATCTGGAACCTGGTGGCTGAAAAGAGGGTTAACATCAAAGCCAAAGAAATTGTCAAATAATCATGGACCTAAAGGTTGGAATAGTGCAGATGAAGTGTTGGGCTTTACTCACTGCAGACTACTATGTATTTTTGCTTTCAGGTATATATTTTGCCCTAGTGTATGAATACATGTGAACGTATGCTCTATCTCTCAGGACCAGTCTATATCTAGGTTTGGAGACTTTGCTAGGACATGACCCTCCTGGAATGGAATTAGAGAATACTATTAAAGGAAAGGTCTCACTTGAGTAATGAAACTGAAGGACTGTCGATCTACACCTGAAGTCTCTGTACACAGTCTGAAGTGAAGCATGCTGAGGTGGTACTCATTGTGTTGATTAGGTTGGGATCAGCAGATGCAATATTATTTGGTATGAATTGAGAGAAGCATGCAGGAAAGTGCGCCCCACTGTAAGGTTCCAGTACTAGGGGAAAAATAGACTCTATAGTGGAAATGTGAGGTTCCTGCTGTCTTAGGGTTCAAAAAGACAATAAATAGTTATTGTTATAATCACACTTTTTGGTAATTGGGTTAACTTTGAAAAATCCCTTTGTTAGGATTTGCTGTTTAATACCCAAATCACCATAGTTTATGTCCTTTGACATCATTTGTATATAGCTGTGCCACCGGTTGCTTCTGTTCTCCCTGGTCTAGGCCTTTGAGAGAGTCAACATATCAAAGACTCAGTCTGTGCTTTAAAATGTTTGAGACATACAATCAACTTTTCCCCTCTCATATTAATTAAATAGAGATTTATAGGACTACAAATTAATAGGAGTGTACATAAACACCATTCCCACCACCAAAAAGACTGTGTCCCATCCCATCTCCTCCACCTCTCCCCACTGCCCTGGGAAGCCAAATATCCACCCTCACCGTCACCGTCACCCTCACCCCAGGTTTTTTACTTTGGTGCCATACTCCAGATTTAGTCAGATCCTGCTTTTAGTTTCCTTTTCTGTTCTTTATCAACTTCTGTTGGTGAGTGGGATCACTCCATACTCATCTTTATCTTTCTAACTTAGCTCACTTAACATAATTCCTTCTAGCTCCCTCCAAGATGGGTCAAAGAAGGTGTGTTCATTGTTCTTAACAGTTGTGTAGTATTTCATTGTGTATATATACCACAGCTTTCTCAGCCACTCATCTGCTGTTGGGCACCTGGGTTGCTTCCAGGTTTTAGCTATTACGAATTGTGCTGCTATGAACATAGGTGTACAAATATCTTTTTGGTTGGGTGTTATGGAGTCCTTGGGTTATATCCCCAAGAGAGGAATTACTGGCTCATATGGTAGGACCATGTCTAAAGTTGTGAGAGTTCTCCAGACTGCTCTCCACAGAGTCTGGACCAGTTTACATTCCCACCAGCATTGCAGAAGGGTTCCTCTGTCCACACAGACTTCCAGAATTAGTTGTTGCTGTCCTTTTTGTTGTATGCCATTTTCACAGGGGTGAGGTGATACCTCAATGTTATCTTTATTTACATTTTTCTGACAATCAGTGACATGGAACAATTTTTCTTGTGTTTGTTAGCCTTTTGGATCTCTTCTGTAGGGAATGTTCTGTTCATAACCTCTGCCCATTTTTGGCTGGGGTCATTTGCTTGTTTTTGGTGCTTAGTTTGCTGATCTCTTTGTATATTTTGGTGATTAGTCTCTTGACTGATGTATGGCATGTGAAGATGTTCTCCCATTCTGTGAGGGGTCTCCTTGTTTCTGTGATAGTTTCTTTGGCTGTGCAGAAGCTTTTCAATTTGATATAGTCCCGTTGATTTGTTTCTGCTTTAGTCTTCCTTGCAATTGGGTTTGTATCATCAAATATGTCCTTGAGGTTTAGGTGGGAAAGTGTCCCACCAATGTTTTACTCTAAGTATGTGATAGTTTCTGGTCTAACATCCAGGTCCTTAATCCATTTGGAATTGATTTCTGTTTCTGGTGAGATAAGGTGGTTCAGTTTCATTCTTCTGCATCTTTCTTTTCTTTAATTTTTTTTTAATTTAAGAAAGGAGACATTAACAAAACCATAGGAAAGTAGGGGTACAACTCCACACAATTCCCACCATCCAATCTCCATATATCCCACCCCCTCCCCTGATAGCTTTCACATTCTCTATCCCTCTGGGAGTATGGGACCAGGGTCATTGTGGGTTGTAGAAGATGGAATGTCTGGCTTCTGTAATTTCTTCCCCGCTGAACATGGGCATTGACTGGTCGATCCATACTCCCATTCTGCCTCTCTCTTTCCCTATTAGGGTGGGGCTCTGGTGAAGCGGAGCTCTGGGACACATTGGTGGGGTCGTCAGTCCAGGGAAGTCTGGTCGGCATCATTCTGGCATCTGGAACCTGGTGGCTGAAAAGAGAGTTAATGTATAAAGCCAAACAAATTGTTGAACAATCATGGACCTAAAGGCTGGGATAGTGCAGATGAAGTGTTGGGGGGTACTCACTGCAGACTTTTGTGTACTTCTGCTTTCAGGTATATATTTTGCCCTGGTTTATGGACACATGTGAACATATGCTGTATGTCAGGGGACCTGGTCTATATCTAAGTTTGGGGACTTTATTGTGGAGTGGACCACCTGGAATGGAATTAGAGAATACTATGAAAGGAAAGATCTCACCTGAGTGATGAAGCTGAAGGGTTGTCATTCCACACCTGAAGTCTTTGTACACAGTCTGAAGTGAAGCATGCTGGGGTGGCACTCGTTGTGTTGATTAGGTTTCGGTCGGCGGATGCAATATTATTTGATACGGATTGAGAGGAGCATGCAAGAAAGTGGGCCCTACCGTAAGGTTCCAGGACTGGGGGAAACTTAGGGTCTATAGTGGAAATGTGATGTTCCTGCTTTCCTAGGGTTCAAGAAGACAATGGATAGTTATTGTTATCATCACATTTTTTGGTAATTGGGTTAACTTTGAAAAGTCCCTTTGTTAGGGTTTGTTCTATAATACCCAGCATCTTGTATATAGCTATTCCACCGGTTGCTTCTGTTCTACCTGTTCTAGACTTTTGAGAGAGTCAACATATCAAAGACTCAGCCTATGTATTAAAAAATCTCAGTCTGTTTTTAAAAAATTTGAGACATATGATCAATTTTTCCCCCTCTCATATTAATTAAATAGTGGTTTATATGACTACACTTTAATAGGAGTGTACATAAACACCATTCCCACCACCAAAAGACTGTGTCCCACCTCACCCACCCCCTCGCTCCCCACCACCACCAACCCCCCTCCCGCCCTAGGAAGAAGAATATCCACCCTCCCCCTCACCAAAGGGTTTTTATTTTTCGTTTTCATTGGATCCTGCTTTGGTTTCCGTTTCTGTTCTTCTTTCTCAACTTCTGTTGATGAGTGGGATCATCCCATACTCATCTTTGTCTTTCTGACTTAGCTCACTTAACATAATTTCTTCTAGCTCCCTCCAAGATTGGTCAGAGAAGGTGGGTGCATTTTCTTAATAGCTGCATAGTATTCAATTGTGTATATATACCACAGCTTTCTCAGCAACTTATCTGTTCTTGGGCACCTGTTTCCTTCCAGGTTTTAGCTATTAAGAATTGTGCTGCTATGAACATAGGTGTACACACCTCTTTTTGATTGGACATTATGGAATCCTTGGAGTATATTCCCAAGTGAGGAATTACTGGGTCATATAGAAGGTCTATGTCTAGCCTTGTGAGAGTTCTCCAGATTGCTCTCCAGAGAGGCTGGACCAATTTACATGCCCACCCGCAGTGTAGAAGGGTTCCTCTGTCTCCACAGACTCTCCAACTTTTGGTGCTGCTGTCCCTTTTGATGTATGCCATTCTCACAGGAGTGAGGTGGTATCTCAGTGTTGTCTTTATTTGCATCTCTCTGACAATCAGCGACCTGGAGCAGTTTTTCATATGTTTGTTAGCCTTTTGGATCTCCTCTAAAGTGAATGTCTTGTTTTTATCCTCTGCCCATTTTTGGATGGGTCCATTTGCTTTTTTGGTGCTAAGTTTGCTGAGCTCTTTATATATTTTGTTGATTAGTCTCTTGTCTGATGTATGGCATGTGAAGATCTTCTCCCATTCTGTGAGTGGTCTCTTTGTTTGTTTGATAGTTTCTTTGGCTGTGCAGAAGCTTTTCAATTTGATATAGTCCCATTGGTTTGTTTCTGCTTTAGTCTTCCTTGCAGTTGGGTTTGTTTCCTCAAAGATGTTCTTGAGGTTTAGGTGGGAAAGTGTTCCAACAATGTTTTCCTCTAAGTATTTGATAGTTTCCCATCTGACATCCAGGCCCTTGATCCATTTTTGTTTCTGGTGGGATAAGGTGGTTCAATGTCATTCTTCTGCATGTTACCACCCAGTTTTCGCTGCACCACTTATTGAAGAGCGCTTCCTTCTTCCATTTAATTCTTTGGGTCCTCTTATCAAAAATTAGATATCCATAGATGTGGGGGTTTAGTTCTGGGTTTTCATTTCTGTTCCACGGGTCTCTGTGCCTATTTTTGTTCCAGTACCATGCTGTTTTGATGATGATGGTTTTATAATATAGTTTGAGATCTGGGAGTGTGATGCCTCCATTTCTGTTTATTTTCCTCAAAATGGTTTTGGCAATTCTAGGTGTTTTCTGGTTCCAGATAATTGATTGTATTTTTTGTTCTATTTTCTTACATAAACTTGGTGGAACCTTGATGGGTATCACATTAAATGTGTATATGGCTCTGGAGAGAATATTCATTTTCATGATATTTATTCTTCCAATCCATAAGCATGGGATGTCTTTCCATTTCTTGTTATCAGTTTCTCTTTCCTTGAATAGTAACTCATAGTTTTCAGTATACAGGTCTTTCACTTCTTTGCTCAGCTTTATTCCTAGCTGTTTTATTGATTTTTTGCTGCAACAGTGAATGGAGTGATTTCTAGATGTCGTCTTCAGATCTGGTGTTTGCATAAAGAAATGCCACTGATTTTTGTACATTGATTTTGTCGCATGATACCTTGCTATATTGCCTAATAACTTCTAGTAGTTTTTTGCTGGATTCTTTAGGTTTTTCTATGTATACTATCAGATCATCTGCAAATAGTGAGAGCTTGACTTCTTCCCTTCCAATCTGTATTCCTTTGATTTCTTTCTCTTGCCTGATTGTTATGGCAAGAACTTCCAATACTATGTTGAAAAGTAATGGTGATAGTGGACAGCCCTGTCTACTCCCCGATCTGAGGGGAAATGCTTTCAGTTTCTGTACATTGAGTATGATGTTGGCTGTAGGTTTGCTATATATGGATTCCACTATCTTGAGGAATTTACCGTTTACTCCCATTTTTTGTAGAGTTTAGAGCATGAATGGGTGTTGGAATTTGTCAAAGGCTTTCTCTGCATCTATTGAGATATTCATGTGGTTTTTGGCTTTGCTTTTATTGATGTGGTGAATGACATTGATTCACGTATGTATATTGAACCTGCCTTGCATTCCTGGGATAAATCCCACTTGGTTGTGATGAACAATCTTTTTGATATACTGCTGTATCTGGTTGGCCAAGATCTTGTTTAATATTTTGGCATCTGTGTTCATCAGTGTTATTGGTCTGTAGTTTTCCTTTTTTGTTGTGTCTCTATCTTCTCTTGGTATCAGGGTGATGTTGGCTTCATAGAAGGTGGAAGGGAGTGTCCCTGTTTCTTTGATCTTATGGAAAAGCTTTGAAGGTATGGGTACTGTTTCCTGAAGGTTTTGTAGAATTTGTTTGTGGAGCCATCTGGTCCAGGACTTTTGTTGTTGGGGAGATTCTTAATATGGTTTCAATTTCTTTGTGTGTAATTGGTGCATTTAGGTTTTGTAGTTCTTCTTGGTTCAGTTTTGGATGGGCATATGTCTCTAGGAATTCTTCCATTTTAATATGGTTTCAATTTCTTTGTGTGTTATTGGTGCATTTAGGTTTTGTAGTTCTTCTTGGTTCAGTTTTGGATGGGCATATGTCTCTAGGAATTCTTCCATTTCTTCCAGATTTTCTAGCTTGGTGGTGTATAGTTCTTCATAGAACTTTCGCATGATTTTCTGGATTTCTGTGGTGTCAGTTGCGGTATCTCCTCTATCGTCTAAAATTCTATTTATTTGAGTCTTCTCCCTTTTTTGTTTAGTGAGTCTGGCTAGGGGTTTGTTAATATTGTTTAATTTTTCAAAGAACCAACATTTGGCTTCATTGATCTTTTGTATGGTTCCCTTATTTTCTTTAAATTTTTAAATTTTTTTTTTAATTTAAGAAAGGATTAATTAACAAAACCATAGGGTAGGAGGGGTACAACTCCACACAATTCCCACCACCCAACCTCCATATCCCATCCCTTCCCCTGATCGCTTTTCCACTCTCTATCCCTCTGGGAGCATGGACCCAGGATCATTGAGGGTTGCAGAAGGTAGAAGGTCTGGCTTCTGTAATTGCTTCCCCGCTGAACATGGGCGTTGACTGGTCGGTCCATACTCCCAGTCTGCCTCTCTCTTTCCCTAGTAGGATGTGTCTCTGGGGAAGCTGAGCTCCAGGACACATTGGTGGGGTCTTCAATCCAGGGAAGCCTGGCCAGCATCCTGATGGCATCTGGAACCTGGTGATTGAAAAGAGAGTTAACATACAAAGCCAAACAAATTGTTGAGCAATCATGGACCCAAAGCTTGGAATAGTGGAGAGGAAGTGTTAGGGAGGTACTCACTGCAAACTATAGTGTACTTCTGCTTTCAGGTATATATTTTGCAGTAGTTTATGGATACGTGTGAACGTAAGCTCTCTCTCACAGAAACTGGTGTATATCTAGGTTTTGGGACTTTGTTAGAAAGTGAACCACCTGAGATGAAATTAGAGTGTACTATAAAAGGAAAGGTCTCACCCGAGTAATGAAGCAGAAGGGTTGTCATTCCACACGTGAAGTCTCTGGACACAGTCTGAGGCGAAGCATTTTGACGTGGCAATCGTTGCGATGGTTAGGTTGTGATCGGTGGATGCAATATTATTTGGTATAGATTGGGAGAGGCATATGGGAAAGTGGGCCCTATCCAAGGGTTCCATGACTGGGGGAAGTAAGGGCTCTATAGTGGAGATGTGAGGTTCCTGCTGTCTTAGGGTTCAAAAAGACAATCGATAGTTAATGTTATCATCACATTATTTGGTAATTGGGTTAACTTTGAAAAGTCCTTTTGTGGAGGGAGAGGAAGATGGCGGCCTGAGAAGTTGCTGGCAGTGAGCGCTCTGACGGCATCGTCGGCAACGGTAGGATTTTCTGCCTTTAGCAGGCCAGTTAATAAGGGGTGACACCAAAGAGTGGGTACAATTTAATTTGAGTTAAGAATTAGAGTAAAGGTGACACGGACTAGCGGGGCTCCAGAATTCCCAGGGCGCCGGGCAAGGAGAGTGCGCCGGGCATTGTCCTCCGCCCGCCCAGGAAGGCGGCTCCTCTGCTGGTTGCAGAGCGCGGCGGGCAGAGGACCCGGAGAGAGCACTTTAGCTTGGGGGCTTCCTCTTGGGAGAATCCAGGGTCCACCGTGACCCTGAGAGCAGATCCAAAGACTTCTTGAGTATAGCTCTCATTGGATCAAAGGATTTGGAGCTAGTTTTCATTTTTGAGAAATCCTTTAAAAAAGTCTGGAGGGGGGGGTTTCCCGGAAGATGGCGGACGAAGGAGAAGCGGCTAGCCTTTGAGCTCCGGACACATCTCGTGTAAACAATAGGATTTTCTGCCTTTAGCAGGCCAGCCAATAAGGGGCCACAGCAGTCATACCAAAGAGCTGTCTATAACTTAATTTGGGTTAAGAATTAGAGTAGGGGGAAAAAAAATTCTTTTTTCTTCCTTTTAATTTTCAAGCATACATCCTTCCCGCCGCTCCCCCCCCCCCACCATAAGCAGTGCCTGGGACCAGCTACTAGCAGGATACCCCATACCACCAAACAGGGTTTTTTTTTTTTTTTTTTAAAATCACTGATAACACATTTGGGAAGTTCCTCGCACTGCTCTTTAATTACAACCCTTCTTCTTATATTCTCCCTTTTCTCTCTCTTATCTCTCTCTATCTCTTTTTTTATTTTTTATTATTATTATTTTTTTTTTATCTTGTCATACACTTCTTTCTTCTTTGCCTTTCTGAATTTGTGAATTACTTTGGGGAAGAAATCTGACCCAGAGTGGACTCTCTATGTGTGTATCTCTGCTCTAGTTCCCTTTACACTCTTGTTACCCTAGAATATACACTGGATAGTAGATTTTCATAACTGTCTATTCTTGCTATCCTCTCTTTCTTTTCTCTTTCTTCACTGGGATTTGGTTACTATTTTTTCACGGACTGGAGAAATTGTTTGGCTAACTGGTAATGATTAAACTCCTTCAATACTTACTTCAGTTGCTACTGTAATTCCGGAGGTTGGTGAGTGCAATTGTCATAAAGGTATTTAGTACAGTGTTACTTGTGCTCAAAACACAACAACTGAGGAACAACAGAGCATTAAAAAAAAAAAGAGAGAAACACATAAATAAAAAAAATGGGTAGATTAAAAACAAATAAAACTGCTACCCCAATGAATGAAGACAAGAGCCCAGAAGAAACCATAAATCAGTCAGAAGTAACCATAGATAAGAAAAGTATGCAAGCAATAATAAACTTATTAATCACAGAAATGAAAACAACATTGGAGGAAAGGAATGGCAGTATTAGGGAAACAACAGTTGAGACACCCAAGGAAAATACTGATTATCTTGAGACAATTAGAGAACTGAAAGCTGAAATAGCTGTAATAAAGAAAGAAGCTGAGGCAAGGGAAAGCAGACTAACAGAAGCAGAAAACAGAATTAGTCAGACAGAGGATGAGTTAGAGAAAACAAAGAAAGAGGTGAAAGAGCTTAAAAAGAGATTGAGAGACACTGAAAACAACAACAGAGACATATGGGATGATCTCAAAAGAAGTAACATTCGTATAATTGGCCTGCCAGAGGAAGAAAGAGAGGAAGGGGAAGCAAACATTCTAGAGGAAATAATACAAGAAAACTTCCCAGACCTGAATAACAGAAAGGATATCAAGGTGCAAGAGGCCCAGAGAGTACCAAACAGAATCAACCCAGACCTGAAAACACCAAGACACATCATAGTCACAATGAGAAGAAGTAAGGATAAAGAAAGGATCCTAAAGGCTGCAAGAGAGAAACAAAAAGTCACATACAGGGGAAAACCCATAAGACTTTCTGCAGATTTCTCCACTCAAACTCTAAAAGCCAGAAGGGAGTGGCAAGATATCTATCGAGCCCTGAATGAAAAAGGGTTTCAACCAAGGATAATATATCCTGCTAGACTTTCATTCAAGCTAGATGGAGGGATCAAAACCTTCTTAGACAAACAACAGTTATAGGAGGCAACTATCACCAAGCCGGCCCTGAAAGAGGTACTAAAAGACCTCTTATAAACAAGAACATCACTATAATACTTGTAATATATCAGAGTAAACAAATCGTTTTTTAGAACAATGGCACTACAATACATTAAATCCATAATATCAATAAATGTCAATGGCTTAAACTCACCCATCAAAAGGCACAGGGTGGGGGGATGGATCAGAAAACATAACCCAACCATATGCTGCTTGCAAGAATCCCATCTGTCACAACAAGATAAACACAGACTTAAAGTGAAAGGATGGAAAACTATCATACAGGCTAACGGTCCACAAAAAAGGGCAGGAACAGCCATTCTCATCTCAGACACGATAGATTTTAAATTAAATAAAGTAATAAAAGATAGGCAAGGACATTACATAATGATTAGAGGATCAATCAGCCAAGAAGACTTAACAATTATTAACATCTATGCACCCAACGAGGGACCATCTAAATACATTAAACACCTACTGAAAGAATTTCAAAAATACATCAATAGTAATACAATAATAGTGGGAGACTTCAATACCCCACTCTCACACTTAGACAGATCAACAAAGCAGAGAACCAATAAAGATACAAGAGAATTGAATGAAGAGATTGACAGACTAGACCTCTTGGACATTTTCAGACTCCTCCACCCCAAAAAACTGGAATACACCTTCTTTTCAAATCCACATAACACATACTCAAGGATAGACCACATGTTAGGCCACAAAGACAGCATCAATAAATTCAAGAGCATTGAAATCATCCCAAGTATCTTCTCAGACCACAGTGGAGTAAAACTAACTTTTAACAACAAACGGAAAATTATTAAAAGACATAGAATTTGGAAACTAAACAACATGCTCCTTAAGAACCACTGGGTCAGAGACTCACTCAAACAGGAAATTCAAATGTTCCTGGAAACTAATGAAAATGAAGACACAACCTATCAAAATATTTGGGACACAGCGAAAGCAGTACTGAGAGGGAAACTTATAGCCATACAATCACATATTAAACACCAAGAAGAAGCCCAAATGAACGACCTTACTAGACACCTCAAGGACTTAGAGGAAGAGGAACAAAGGAACCCTAAAGCAACCAGAAGGACAGAAATCACTAAAGTTAGAGCAGAAATAAACAACATCGAAAATAAAAGAACCATACAAAAGATCAATGAAGCCAAATGTTGGTTCTTCGAAAGATTAAACAAAATTGACAAACCCCTAGCCAGACTCACCAAACAAAAAAGAGAGACGACTCAAATTAATAGAATTGTAAACGATGCAGGAGATATCACAACTGACACCACAGAAATCCAGAGAATTCTGCGAAACTTCTATAAAGAACTATATGCCACCAAGCTAGAGAATCTGGAAGAAATGGAACAATTGCTAGAAACCTATGCACTTCCAAAACTGAACCAAGAAGAACTACAAAATCTAAATGCACCAATCACAGACAAAGAAATTGAAACCGTTATTAAGAATCTCCCCAACAACAAAAGTCCTGGACCAGATGGCTTCACAAATGAATTCTACAAAACTTTCAGGAAACAGTTAATACCCATACTTCTTAAGCTATTCCATAAGATTGAAGAAACAGGAATACTCCCTTCCACCTTTTATGAAGCCAACATCACCCTGATACCAAAAGCTGATAGGGACAGAACAAAAAAGGAAAACTACAGACCAATATCTCTGATGAACATAGATGCCAAAATATTAAACAAGATCTTGGCCAACCGGATACAGCAACACATCAAAAAGATTGTTCATCATGACCAAGTGGGATTCATCCCAGGAATGCAAGGCTGGTTCAACATCCGTAAATCAATCAATGTCATTCATCACATCAATAAAAGCAAAGCCAAAAACCACATGATTATCTCAATAGATGCAGAGAAAGCCTTTGACAAAATCCAACACCCATTCATGCTCAAAACTCTACAGAAAATGGGAATAGATGGGAAATTCCTCAAGATAGTGGAGTCTATATATAGCAAACCTACAGCCAACATCATACTCAATGGAGAGAAGCTGAAAGCATTCCCCCTCAGATCGGGGACTAGACAGGGCTGTCCACTGTCACCGTTACTCTTCAACATAGTATTGGAAGTTCTTGCCATAGCAATCAGGCAAGAGAAAGAAATCAAAGGGATACAGATTGGAAGGGAAGAAGTCAAGCTCTCACTATTTGCAGATGATATGATAGTATACATAGAAAGACCTAAAGAATCCAGTAGAAAATTACTGGAAGTTGTTAGGCAATATAGCAAGGTATCAGGCTACAAAATCAATGTACAAAAATCAGTGGCATTTCTTTATGCAAACACTAAATCTGAAGAAGAAGACATCCAGAAATCACTCCCATTTACTGTTTCAGCAAAATCAATCAAATACCTAGGAATAAAGTTGACCAAAGAAGTGAAAGACTTGTATACTGAAAACTATGAGTCGCTACTCAAGGAGATAGAAACTGATACCAAGAAATGGAAAGATATCCCATGCTCATGGATTGGAAGAATAAATATCATCAAAATGAATATTCTCCCCAGAGCCATATACAAATTTAATGCAATACCCATCAAAGTTCCACCAGGCTTCTTTAAGAGAATAGAACAAACGCTACAATCATTTATCTGGAACCAGAAAACACCTAGAATTGCCAAAACCATCTTGAGGAAAAGAAACAGAAATGGAGGCATCACACTCCCAGACCTTAAACTATATTATAAAGCCATCATCATCAAAACAGCATGGTACTGGAACAAAAATAGGCATACAGACCAGTGGAACAGAATTGAAAGCCCAGAAGTAAATCCCAACACCTATGGGCATCTAATCTTTGATAAGGGGGCCCAAAGGATTAAATGGAAAAAGGAGGCTCTCTTCAATAAATGGTGCTGGGAAAACTGGGTTGAAACATGCAGAAGAATGAAATTGAACCACTTTATCTCACCAGAAACAAAAATCAACTCCAAATGGATCAAAGACCTAGATGTCAGACCAGAAACAATCAAATACTTAGAGGAAAACATTGGTAAAACACTTTCCCACATACACCTCAAGGACATCTTTGATGAATCAAACCCAATTGCAAGGAAGACCAAAGCAGAAACAAACCAATGGGACTACATCAAATTGAAAAGCTTCTGCACATCCAAAGAAACTAGTAAACAAACAGAGAGACCCCTCACAGAATGGGAGAAGATCTTCACATGCCAGACATCAGACAAGAAACTAATCACCAAAATATATAAAGAGCTCAGCAAACTTAGCCGCAAAAAAGCAAATGACCCCATCCAAAAATGGGCAGAGGAAATGAACAAAACATTCACCACAGAGGAGATCCAAAAGGCTAACAAACATATGAAAAACTGCTCTAGGTCACTGATTATCAGAGAAATGCAAATCAAGACAACACTAAGATACCACCTCACTCCTGTAAGAATGGCATACATCAAAAAGGACAGCAGCAACAAATGCTGGAGAGGATGTGGGGACAGAGGAACCCTTTTACATTGCTGGTGGGAATGTAAATTGGTACAGCCTCTGTGGAGAGCAGTCTGGAAAACTGTCAGAAGGCTAGACATGGACCTTCCATATGACCCAATAATTCCTCTCCTGGGGTTATACCCCAAGGACTCCATAACACCCAACCAAAAAGAGGTGTGTACTCCTATGTTCATAGCAGCACAATTCATAATAGCTAAAACCTGGAAGCAACCCAGGTGCCCAACAACAGATGAGTGGCTGAGAAAGCTGTGGTATATATACACAATGGAATACTATGCAGCTATCAAGAACAATGAACCCACCTTCTCTGACCCATCTTGGACAGAGCTAGAAGGAATTATGTTAAGTGAATTAAGTCAGAAAGATAAAGATGAGTATGGGATGATCCCACTCATCAACAGAAGCTGACTAAGAAGATCTGAAAGGGAAACTAAAAGCAGGACCTGATCAAATTGTAAGTAGGGCACCAAAGTAAAAACCCAGTGGTGAGGGGTAGGCATGTAGCTTCCTGGGCCAGTGGGGGGTGGAAGTGGGCGGGAGGGATGGGTCACAGTCCTTTGGTGGTGGGAATGGTGTTTATGTACACTCCTAGCAAAATGTAGACATATAAATCAGTAGTTAATTAATATGAGAGGGGGAAATCAATTGTATGTCTCAAAGTTTCTCAAAAGACAAACTGAATCTTTTTAATATATAGGCTATGTATTTGATATGCGGACTCTCTCAAAAGCCTAGACCAAGTAGATTAGAAGCTTCCAATAGCACAGCTATATACAAGATACTGGGTACTGTCCAGGAAACCATAACAAAGGGACTTTTCAAAGTTAACCCAATTAACAAATAATGTGATGATAATATTAACTATCGATTGTCTTTTTGAACCCTAAGACAGCAGGAACCTCACATCTTCACTATAGAGCCCCTACTTCCCCCAGTCCTGGAACCCTTGGATAGGGCCCACTTTCCCGTATGCATCTCCCAATCCAAACCAAATAACATTGCATCTGCCGATCACAAACTAACCAAAGCAACGATTGCTACCTCAACATGCTTCACCCCAGAATGTATCCAGAGACTTCACGTGTGGAATGACAACCCTTCAGCTTCATTACTCGGGTGAGACCTTTCCTTTAATAGTACACTCTAATTTCATCTCAGGTAGTTCACTTTCCAACAAAGTCCCATAACCTAGATATACACCAGTTTCTGTGAGAGAGAGCTTATGTGCACACGTATCCATATACTACTGCAAAATATATACCTGAAAGCAGGACTACACTAGAGTTTGCAGTGAGTACCTCCCTAACACTTCCTCTCCACTATTCCAAGCTTGGGATCCATGATTGCTCAACAAATTGTTTGGCTTCATATGTTAACTCTCTTTTCAATCACCAGGTTCCAGATGCCACCAGGATGCTGGCTAGGCTTCCCTGGATTGAAGACCCCACCAATGTGTCCTGGAGCTCAGCTTCCCCAGAGTCACACCCTACTAGGGAAAGAGAGAGGCAGACTGGGGGTATGGACCGACCAGTCAACGCCCATGTTCAGCGGGGAAGCAATTACAGAAGCCAGACCTTCTACCTTCTGCATCCCTTAACGACCCTGAGTCCATGCTCCCAGAGGGATAGAGAATGGGAAAGCTATCAGGGGAGGGGGTGGGTTATGGGTGTTGGGAATTGTGTGGAGTTGTACCCCTCCTACCTTATGCTTTTGTTCACTAATCCTTTCTTAAATAAAAAATTAAAAAAAAAAAAAGAAAAGTCCTTTTGTTATGGTTTGCTGTACAGGTTCCCTTATTTTCGATGTTGTTTATTTATGCTCTAATTTTAGTGATTTCTGTCCTTCTAATGCTTTAGGGTTCCTTTGTTCCTCTTCCTCTTAATTCCTTAAGGTGTTCAGTAAGGTTGCTTATTTGAGCTTTGTCTTGTTGTTTAATATGTGATTGTATGGCTATGAGTTTCCCGCTCAATACTGCTTTAGCTGTGTCCCAAATATTTTGATAGGTTGTGTCTTCATTTTCATTTGTTTCCAGGAACATTGAATTTCTTGCTTGAGTGACTCTCTGACCCACTGGTTCTTAAGCAGTATGTTGTTTAATTGCCAAATTCTGTGTCTTTTAGTAATTTTCTGTTTGCTGTTAAATGTTAGCTTTACCCCACTGTGGTCTGAGAAGATACTTGGGATGATTTCAGTGCTCTTGAATTTGTTGATGCTGTCTTTGTGGCCTAACAAGTGGTCTTTCCTTGAGTATGTGTTGTGTGGATTTGAAAAGAATGTATATTCCAGTTTTTAGGGGTGAAGAGCTCTGAAAATGTCCAGGAGGTCTAGTCCATCTCTTCATTTAATTCTTGTTTCTTTGTTGATTCTCTGATTTGTTGATCTGTCTAAGTGTGAGACTGGGGTGTTAAAGACTCCCACTATTATTGTATTACTATAGATGTGTTTCTGTATTTCTTTCAGTAGGTGTTTGATGTATTTAGATGGTCCCTCATTGGGTTCATAGATGTTAATAATTGTTAAAGTCTGCTTGGCTGATTGATTCTCTAATAATTATGTAATGACCTTGCCTATTTTTATTACTTTATTTAATTTAAAATCTATTGTGTCAGAGATGAGAATGGCTATTTCTGCCTTTTTTGTGGTCCATTAGCCTGTATGATAGTTTTCTATCCTTTCACTTTAAGTCTGTGTTTATCTTTTTCGGTCAAGTGTGATTCTTGCAAGCAGCATATTATTGGGTTATGTTTTCTGATCCATCCTCCCACTCTGTGCCTTTTGATGGGTGAGTTTAAGCCTTTGACATTTACTGATATTATGGATTTCATGTATTGTAGTGCCATTATTCAACAATTTTTTATTTGCTCTGATATATTGCAAGTATTATAATGATGTTCTTGTTTATAAGAGGTCTTTTAGAACCTCTTTCAGGGCAGGCTTGGTAATGGTTGCCTCCTTTAAGTGTTGTCTGTCTAAGGTTTTGATCCCTCCATCTAGTTTGAATGAAAGTCTAGCAGGATATATTATCCTTGGTTGAAACCCTTTTTCATTCAGGGCTCGATAGATATCTTGCCATTCTCTTCTGGCTTTTAGAGTTTTAGTGGAGAAGTCTGCTGATAGTCTTACAGGTTTCCCCCGCATGTGATTTTTTGTTTCTCTATTGCAGCTTTTAGGATCCTTTCTTTATCCTTACTTCTTTTCATTGTAACTATAATTTGTCTTGGTGTCTTCAGGTCTGGGTTTATTCTGTTTGGGACTCTCTGGGCCTCTTGAATCTTAATGTCCTTTCTGTTGTTAAGGTCTTGGAGGTTTTCTTCTATAGTTTCCTCTAGAATATTTACTTCCCCTTCCTCTCTTTCTTCCTCTGGAAGGCCGATTATATGAATGTTACTCCTTTTGAGATCATCCCATTTGTCTCTGTTGTTGTTTTCAGTGTCTCTCAATCTCTTTTGAGCACTTTTACTGCTTTCTTAGTTTTCTCTAGCTCATCCTTAGTCTGGCTCATTCTGTTTTCTACTTCTCTTAGTCTGCTTTCCCTTCCCTCAACTTTTCTTCAATTCAGCTATTTCAGCTTTCAGATCTCTAATTGCTTCAAAGTAGTTAGCATTTTCCTTGAGGGTCTCACCTGTTCTTTCCCTAATACTGCTAGCCCTTTTCTACAAAGTTGTTTTCATTTATGTTATGAATAAGTTTATTAATGCTTGCATACTTTTCTTATATATGGTTACTTCTGGCTGATTTGTAGTTTCTTCTGGACTCTTGTCTTCATTATTTGTAGTAGCAGTTTTATTTGCTCTTGATCTAACCATTTTTAACGTGTTTTTATATTTATGTTTTGTTTTCCTCAGTTGTTGTATTTTGAGTACAAGCCACACTATACTAAATACCTTTATTACAAATGCAATCACCAACCTCAGAAATTACAATAGTAACTGAAGCAAGGATTGAAGCAGTTTGACCAATACCGGTTAGCCCAACAATATCTTGAGTCCAAGAGAAAATAGCAACCAAATCCAAATGAAAAAGAAAGGGAAAGGAAAAAAGGGATAGCAGGAATAGACAATTATGCAAATCTACTGTCCACTGTAAATTCTAGGGGTAGCAAGAGGAGAAAGGGAAGTAGAGAAGAGACACACAAAGAGAGTCTACTCTGTGTCAGATTTCTTCCCCAAAATAATTCATAAATGAGTATCAGTGAATTCATAAAGCATAAAAAGGAGGGAGGAAGAAAGACAAGAATAAGAAAGAAAAAAGAAAAAACCAATGAAAAACGAAAAGAAAAAAAGAACAGTGAAAGGAAAGAGGTTTTTTTTTTTTAATTAGTTAGGAGGAAGGCGAATGTGGACAGTGGATAGAGGAGGTCAGTAGAGTGAAACAAGTTCCTCTCCCAATGAATAGGTCACTCAGTCTCCTAGCAATGGAAATACACTAAGAGTTAATTTTCGTCAACCTGAAGGGGCGGGGGAAGGGACACACATGTATATATAATAGTAATGATAAAATACAACAGAGTAAATCCCCCCCAACAGTCAGTCTGCAGGTTGGAGAGCTCCAGATTGGCTCTCAGAAAGGAAAAGGGTTGGAATGACATACCTGGTGAGCCAGGAATCTTGGTAAAGAATATAGCTCAGCAGGGAGCCTGCTAGCAGCACTTCTCCAGGCCATGGGGTCTGGTTATAGCAGGAGGCGGGACGGGTTTTCTAACCCAAATTGTGCTATAGTCACCTCCTTAGTGTCACTCATTGGACCCTTTATTCATTGTCCTGCTGAAGGCCAAGTATCCCTACCCTTTCCAGCAGTTATTGTTGGATGTCACGCTGGCAGCCGCTTCCAAGTCGTCATCTTGTCTCCACCTCACTCCCACATACACTTTTTAGGCATTTTTGTTTCACTTCTAATAACTTTCTACAACCAGAAGTGAAAATTTCAGTGGAAAGGAATGAAAACCAGGTTTAATATGGATAGAGAAAGAAACACTACTAAATAGAACAGAATATCTATCTATCAATCAATCATCTGTCTACCTACCTATCTTATATATTCCTGGTTTAGGACCTCTTTTATATCCCCTTTGACTCTAACAGGTATCCAGTAAGTATAGATTTAATACTTAACTCCTTAATTCATACTTTCCTTGACTGTGAATGTATGAATCAGGGAACAGCTCCATTCTTCTTCTTCTAGCGTTTGCCCTTCTTCAGTAGCCAGTCAACAGTGTCAGGTTGAAAGCTGTCAGGAGCTGCTTGTTGCTGGCTTTGAAAGTGACTGGGATCCATGTGGATTCAGTCAGTTAGGAAGGATTGTCAGTTTCCCCAATGAATGGGAACTCACGGGATGCACCACGAGAAGGTCGATCCAATGCATCCCACAGCTCCATTAATGAAAACTGAGTATACTATATTTAAATTGCCTTCTGAAACTTCTCTAAGATAGCCAGTAAACCAGCAAACTAGACACATGGTTTTTTTAAATGTAGTCCTTGACAGAAAATTTATAGATTATTGATTTCCCATTTTTCTATAGAGAAAGTTAGAAATGGGGGCTGGGTGGTTGAGTATACATGCTGCAATGCACAAGGACCCACCAGGTTTGTGCCCCTGGTCCCCACCTGCAGGAGAAAAACTTTGCAAGAGGTAATGCAGTGCTGTGGCTGTCTCTGTCTCCTTACCTTTCTATCACCCCCTTCCTTCTAGATTCCTGGCTGCCTCTATTGAATAAAGAAAGGTAATTTAAAAAATTAAAAATATAAAGGTGCATTTGTTGTTAGTTGAAGAAAAAATTAAACTAGAAAGAGGCCTCCAGATACCATAGTTATAGAAATGGATCTTCCAGCTTCTTTGGGACTGGAAACTCACTTGATCTGTCTTGTTCTTAAGGGACTAGTAGTTCTTCACCCCTTTCCTTGCAGAATGTCTGATTCTAACATAGGAAAGATGTCTGATTTCTGATATCCTCAGCAACCCCAAATTCAAAGACATAAGAAAATTTATGAATAGTATTAATCAGTTAGAAAACCAGTTATCCTTTTTCTTTAGTTTCCAGTGAGCTCAAGTACAAATTGGCTCCTCAGTGATATAAAGTACAATGTAGTCTCCTGTAGGTGGCATATATGCATCCTGCACTGCTCCTTGGGGTTCATTCACTGCTAACTTATAATTTCCTTCCTTGATCTCATTATGGTTCTTTTCTCTTTATTAGTTTTATTTTTGTCTTTATGTTGTTATAAATTACTTCAAAATCTGTAGAATATGGTACTGGCAGAATTTTTTTAAAAAAAAATTCTTAAATCAGAAGAGTATTTAATGGATGAAATAATATCACAACAAACTTCTTCAAGTTATCCCTATATGTGAACATGCATATCATAAAAAATTTCCTTATAAGTTTTTCTCCATAGACATAAAAAACTAAACTAGAAGGTGAATGAAAGGCAATTAGAGACAGGAAAATAATTATTAGAAGAAGACGGGTCTTGAAAAGTACCTTGTTTTGTTTTATGACACATCACATGAGATGATATTCAGAATGGAAGCATCTCATCATAAAGACAAGGTTAAATAATTTTCAGTAATGTCTTGCTTGAGAAGTCAAGGGGACAGAAATTACCTTTTTGGTTTTGATATATTTTTTACTGATTTAATAATGATCGGCAAGATTATAGGATAAGAGTGGCACAATTCCACACAATTCCAAACACCAGAGTTCTGTATCTTGCCCCCTCCATTGGAAGTTTTCCTGTTGTTTATGCCTCTAGGAGCATGGACCCAGGATTATTATGGGTGGGAGGTCTGGCTTCTGTAATTGCTTCTTCACTGGACGTGGGCATTGACAGACAGGTCAGTCCATACTCCCAGCCTGTTTCTGCTTTTTCCTAGTGGAGCAGGGCTCTGGAGAGGTGAAGTTCCAGGGTACACTGGTGAGGTCATCTGACCAGGGAAGTGAGGTTGGCATCATGGTAGCATCTGCAACTTGGTGGCTAAAAAAGCATTAAGATATAAAACAAAACAAATTTTTAATAATCCAGAATCCAAAGGTAAAGACTATAGCAGATGAGCTTTGGTGTCTCCATTTTGTAAAAAGCTAAGAAGTCTATTTTAGGTATATTCCAAAGGGCCCCTGACTTTACTAATTTTTGCCTGAGCTCGACAGCTAACATGCAGGTGGGCTAAAGGTATTGTCTGGGGATATGGTGTCAGAGTTGGAAATAGGACTAGAAAGCCACATCAGGGAAGAGAGTAACTCCCAAATCTGGGCGAAGTATATCAATATTGTTAACTGTAAACCCCGTTGATTTGACCTGGGGCCCTTATTCATCACAGAAGCCTATGTAACCTCTGCATCCCTGTAGATCTGAGACAGCATTCTGTAGTCATAGCTAGGAACATTTTAGGCTACACTCATTGCAGGACCCGTCTTCCTTGAGTGGCAAAGTATGTTGACCCAACCACCCTTTGGCGAATGGGGCAGACCCTACCAATATTTAATAACCAAAAAGTTTTAGTTACTTTTATTGTGTTGTGAGTTTATGTCTCACAAAGACCATGATCTGATGATCCATTTATTTGGTAGATACATTTCTAATGCACTTAGATCTCCTCCTAATTGAAATGCCCTTGATGATCCATTGCCTTCAGCATTAAACAAAGAATGTGTTCCAGAGTCACAGGTTGTCACAGGTCCTACAGATATGACCTTTCATAGCAACCTTCCTAATGTTTGAAGTATGATTTTCTCTTTGTTCTGATGTGGCATTCCTGGCTTTCCTACCTATCAGCATGCAATAGTGGTTCATCATGGTGCTTTTCTCTTGGATTTGACAGACTTTTCCCAGACCAAACCTAAGTAACCTTCCTATATGGTGCTTTTGTTCTCTCCAGTTTTTACAGTTCTATGCTTCAAGGTGCTACATTTGACATTCTCATCCTTGGGCATAGATTATCATCATACTCTCAGAGGAATAAAGAATAGGGAAGCTATCAAGGGAGGGGATGGGATAGGGAGTTCTGGTGGTGGGAATTGTGTGGAGTTGTACCCCTCTTATCCTATGGATTTTGTCAGTGTTTCCTTTTTATAAATAAAAATTAACATAATAATCATAAAAAGAAAACTTAACTCTTGGGACCTGGCAGTATCACCCCCAGTTGGTTTACACATGTTACCATGTGTAAGGGCCCAGATTCAAGTCCCTCATCTCCACCTACAGGGAGGAAGCTTCATGAGCAGTGAAACAGTGCTGCAGGTGTCTATATATATCTCTCTCTCTGTCTGTCCCCCTATTCTCTGTATCAGAAAATAAAAAAGTAGAAATGGTGGCTGTGAATGGTGGAATAATCATGTAGGCACTGAGCTGAGAGGAAGGAAGGAAGGAAGTGTAATTCTTAACTAGCATTATTATGATATAGTGTCTCATTTCTAGACCTTCTATTGAAACAGAACTCAGTAACAGTGGGTCAGAATTGTCTTTGGATTTAACTTAATGAGTCTTGCATTCTGAGATCTGTTTTAAGTTCATTCCTTTGTGTCTCAAGCTTGAGTCCTTGGATGACTTTTCCTTTCAACATTTATTTTATTGTTTTTTAAATTTTTTATTTATAAAAAAGGAAACACTGACAAAACCATAGGATAAGATGGGTTCAACTCCACATAGTTCCCACCACCAGATCTCTGTATCCCATCCCCTCCCCTGATAGCTTTCCTATTCTTTATACCTCTGGGAGTATGGACCCAAGGTCATTGTGGGATGTAGAAGGTTGAAGGTCTGGCTTCTGTAATTGTTTCCCCGCTGAACATGGACGTTGACTGGTCGATCCATACTCCCAGCCTGCCTCTCTCTTTCCCTAGTATGGTGGGGATCTGGGGAAGTGGGGCTCCAGGACATATTGGTGGCGTTGTCTGTCCAGGGAAGTATGGTTGGCATCATGTTAGCATCTGGAACTTGGAGGTTGAAAAGAGAGTTAACATACAAAGCCAAACAAATTGTTGACCAATCATGGACCTAAAGGCTGGAATAGTGCAGATGACGACTTGGGGTGGGGGGCTCTTCGTTTTGTAGATAGCTAGTAGGCATATTTTAGTTATATTCCAAAGGGTCTGTGGCTATACTAGTGTTTTATTTGTTTGTTTGTTTGTTTGTTATCCTGATCCTGAAATATGATAAGCAGGTGGTTCCTAATTATTGTCTGGGGGGATGATGTTATGGCTGGGGAAAGGACCAGAAAGCTGGATCAGGGAAGAGAGTAACTCCCAAATATGGGAAAGGTGTATTAAAATTGTTGACTGTAAACCTCATCGACTTGATGTGGTCTGGGGCCCATATTCAGCTAAGGAGCCTATGTGACTTCAGCATCCCTGTAATTCTGAGCTCACATTCTATGGTCATAAGTAGGAACATTCCAAGTTGTCCCAATATCAGGAGCCATCTTCCTCAGGTATAGAATAGAGTATATTGTCTAGCTTCCCTTCGGAGGGTGGAACATTCTTTACCATGTTGATCCAAAGTTGATGTCAAGGTCCTATGGGGGCCCACAAAGGGGTCTATTTTGTTGTTCCTGATAAAAATGACCGATAACAATGGAGAGAGGGATTTATTCGAGGTCTAGACCCATCATGTCTGTTTGAGAATCTCAGGACTCCCCGACTAGGGCCCCATCTGATGGGGTGGCCTGATAGTGACTAAAGAGTCATCATTAAAGTATGCCAGTCTCTTGCCCTTAGTCAGCTTTTGCAGTCCTTGCTTTGATGAGATTAGCTTTGGAGTGAGTGAGAGAACTGTAATAAGAAGTAGGTGAGGAGGGTATCTAAGTCTAAGTAGACTCTATTTCATTATGAACTTTATACTGACTCACTACAGACTATTGTGTATTTTTGCTTTCAGGTATATATTTTGCCCTAATTTTATGGATACATATGAACATATGCTCTATCTTACAGAACCTGGTCTCTATCTAGGTTTTGGGACTTTGTTAGGAAGTGAACCTCCTGGAATGGAGTTAGAGAATACTATGAAAGGAAAGGTCTCACCTGAGTAATGAATATGAAGGGTTGACATTCCATACCTGATGTCTCTGGACACAGTCTGAAGTGAAACATGGTGAGGTGGTACTCGTTGCCTTGATTAGATTGGAATCAGTGGATGCTTTCTTCATTTATTAACCCAAATGCCTGTCAGGAGTTGTGAGAGTTTTTATGTATTTTGTTAATAGAAAAAATGATGAAATAATAAACATTGCATAATATGTTCTTCCCATGCAATGATATCCTCTGGGTCATTATGGTTTGTTACCTAACATACAGGTTATTATTTTATTTGAAAAAGTCAATTGCAAATTTATATTACTTTATTACAAAGAAAAAGTTAGAACTTAGATTTTATAGCATAAGAAAATCTTGTAATGTAAAGCTAAGATATTTGATCATTCACTTGTGCATTGGAAGATGCTTTAGTATTTCTCATTAACTAAGCATAAGTAAACATTATTAATCACAAATATTCTTTTGTAATTTTTTATTTATAAAATGGAGATATTGAAAAGACCATAGGATAAGAGGAGTACAATTCCATACAATTCCTACCACCAGAACTCCCTATCCCATCTCCTACCCCCTTGAAAGCTTTCCTATTCTTCATTCCTCTGGGAGTATGGACCCAGAGTCATTATGGGGTGCAGAAGGTGGAAGGTATAACTTCTGTAATTGCTTCCCCACTGAACATGGGTGTTGACATACTCTCATGTTCAATCCATACTCCCAGTCTGTCTCTTTCTTTCCTTAGTGGGGCAGAGCTCTAGGGAGGCAGGGCTCAAGGACACATTGGTGGGGTTGTCTGCCCTGGGAAGTCAGGTTGGCATCATGGTGTCATCTGGAACCTGGCGGCTAAAAAAGAGTTAAGATATAAAGCAGTACTACTGGTTGACTAATCATAAACCTAAAGGCAGGAATATTGTAGATGAAGATTTGGGGGGTCTCCATTTTGGAAAAAGCTACTAGGTCTATTTTAGTAACATTCCAAATGTTCTTGTAGTCACTATATGTTGTGGTTAAGATATTTGGAGGATAATTGTAGCCTCTTTAAAAATGAAATCTATCCTGATACTGTGTTGGTTGGAACACCTTTCTGGGTAGATATATGAGAAATCAAGTGAAAAGAATGCACTCAGCTGGCGTTCGGGGAAGAAATCGTTTTCCTTTTCCTTTCTCTGTGGGCAGGGAACATGAGATAAAAATAATCAGAATAAAATCCTTAGGTATCAAGAATTTATTAGAACCAGAGCAGTTGCTAATTCAGAGCAAATGAGATCTATAGATCGTTAATTGCAGCTTGGTGTCTTTTATAAGAATGCCTCATGTAGTGAGCACATTGTCCCTTCACTAAATGAGTAGTGATTATCAGGGAGATTACTGTGATTTATAAGCTCATTTTCTTCATTTTACTTTACATGTGCCAGACACTGACTCATACAATAGAGAAACAAAACAAGCCTGATTTTCAGAAATTAAATGCTTTATTGATTATTGTTGTTCATACCAGAAAGTTATAATGTATGAGATTGTTGAGTATATAGTATACAAATTTTAAAAAATGACTTTATTGCAAGCTGTAGATGATAAGTTCTGACCTTGCTACATATATCTCTGCCAGAATCTTGTGTACTGCCCAAATGCAGTAAAATAATATTATTTTATGGAAGGAGAAATTATTTTCTTTGAAAAAGATACTACTTTATCCTAAAATGTGCTCTTTTCAGGTATGACCTTTACAGTATCATATAGAATCTACTATCTTAAATCTTTGTGGTAATAAAGAGCCAAAGTGTGATGAGTAATCAGAGATTCTGATCCGCAAGCAACATTGAATAACATACTCCTTGTTATTCAATAAAGGGTTTTTGGTACCTTTGGATATCAAAGGAATTGATTAAGTTATTTATACATGCAAAGTTAAGTGGAGAATTTGACACAATTATTCTGATTGCTGAGAGGCAGTAAAACAGTGCTAAGAGCTTCATTCTATTGCTTGTTTTACTAGTGTGATACTACAAATTTACCTAAGTTCTCTGTGCTTGGTTTCTTTAGTTGTAATGTTCGGTATATTAATATTAATTGGGTCATTGGATTAAGCCATGGACATAAGTCATACGTTGCCAAACACATAATAAACAATGAATGTTATTATCATTAATTAATATATACAGATTCACATTTAATTTTATTGATTGAGAAGTAAATTGCACTGGGAATTTCAACATTTAAAAATATTTGGAGAAGCTTTGAATTAGTTCAGCTGGTAGGATGTGTGTCTTGCCATGCAGTCAGCTCAATTTCAGTCTGTGGCACCACATGGGACTTCTGAGATGCTGAGGTATCTCTATATCTTTCTATCTCTTCCCTTCAATATATATTGAAGCATTCAGTTGATATATAATAGTGTGGCAAGTAGAGATGTGGTACAGAGAGAAAAGAATATTACTATTTCTGAAGAAAACTTACAGACTTTGAAATAAAACAAGGCTTCATTTTCCAAACTGTTATTTCCTCTTGTTTGGGGGATGTTATTTCATCTTACTTATTTCATCTTCTGTTCATACCAGAAAGCTATAATGTAACTTAAAACTTTTGTTATCTTTATTTATTTATTGGATAGAGACAGCCAGAAATTGAGAGGGACTGGGGTGATAGGAAGATAGACAGAGAGTCACTTGCAACCCTGCTTCACCACTCATGAAACTTTCCCCCCTGCAGGTGGGGGGCAGGGGCTCAAACCTGGGTCCTTGAACACTGTAACAGGTGTGCTCGACCAGGTGCACCACCACCTGGCCCCCAGAAAGTTATAAGATTGTTGAGTATATAGTATACAGATCTTTAAAAATGACTTTATTGCATCTTATAGGGGATGTTATTTCATCTTATAGGCTTCAGTTTGTTAGTCTACTAAATGGGGAGCATTTTACATTGTTATGAGTATTTTCAACAAGAAATCTAGAGTTCTTAGTATAATACTGGTATCGAATAGAAACTGGACAGTAATTTAGTGGATCTCTTGTACCACTTCGTAGCTCGATTTCTTCCTCATTTCTCTCTGAGGATCAAAGTGAGAAAAAGAATCTGAGGTAAAGCCAAGCCTACTGGGTTTTAGTTTGTCTTCTTTGACAGTAATACTAACATGATGTTAGTATGTGTTCCTTGGGTAGACTGAGCGACTCACTGGGGTTTTTGAACCAGTTTTCAGTAGAAATGCCCAGTGTGTTGGGGCAGGCTCTGATGTACAAGTCCAGAAGTACAATACATGGAGCATATAATACATCTCCCAAGGAGCAAAGGTCCCACAGAGGCGGCCACAGTGGGTAATGGCAGGCATTTGAGTAGGCAGGGGAATTTTGCTGACTTTTGTCAGGAGGACCAGAGCCTTAGCCTTGGGCTGGCATAGCTATTTGAACAAGCAACAAGACCCAATTCCAGAGACTGTAGTATACTGCTCAGATTATCAACAACAAAAATCAATAAACCAGATACTTTTATCAAGTATCTTCTAAGTACCATAGAATGTGCTGTTTTCTATATGCTTAGGTATTATAATTCTTCTTTTTAAAGATACTAAAGCTGGAGTTTAGAAAAACCAAGCAACTTACTCAGCCAGCAAAAGGAGGAGCTGGCAGCTACAATGAAGTCTGTATTGGTTAGTCTTTGAGATTCTCAGAGATTCCAGAACAAGAGAACAGATCTGACAAAGTGAAGTAGGAAGTAGGTCAAGAGAGTATCTAGGCATAAATAGAGAATATTTTATTAAGTCCCTTATGGTGTCTTTTTTAGGTCTTTCTACTTGCTTACTGCTCTTATTGAGTCACTGTAGACTATTCCACACTTTTATTTTAAGGTAAAAGTAGGACTGTTATTTGAAGGTGAATGGGGGTTGGCTGATTTGATTAGAAATTCAAGTTCATGTACAGAGAAGTCAGGAGGAAAGATTCTAGAAAAGGATTCTTGGGCTATATTAAAAATATCTTTAATGCTAAAGAGTTACAGTTTATTCTTTATTTTTTATTTTTCCCTTTTGTTGCCCTTGTTGTTTTTCATTGTTGTTGTAGTTATTGTTGTTGTTGTTACTGATGTCATCATTGTTATATAGGACAGAGAGAAATGGAGAGAGGAGGGGAAGACAGAGAGGGGGAGAGAAAGATAGACACCTGCAGACCTGCTTCACCACCTGTGAGGCAATTCCCCTGCAGGTGGGAAGCCGGGGGCTCAAGCCAGGATCCTTATGCAGGTCCTTGCACTATGCGCCATGTGCGCTTAACCCGCTGCACTAACAACCAACTCCCTACAATTTATTCTTATGAATTTAGGGAGCTGGTTGTTAAAGATTATGTGCAGTGGAAGATGTGAGGTTACTGTTCTGAGAAATTGATTTAACATGTATTTGTATAGCAAATTGTTGAGACAATTTTATGTACAGGAAGGTTGGAGAGTTATAGGACTAAAGTTCTGGTTGCCACTGTGTAAATATGCTATTATATGTGGTTGAACTGTTGTGGAAGGCATGAAAAGGAAAAATTAAGGCAATTGGAAGAATATCTGAGAAAGTTTGGAGATATATTTGATTGCATGAGGAGCTGGAGTAAAAAATTACTCCAAGGTTCCATATTTCAGTAGATTTATAAATGTAATTAATAAAACAATATCAAAGAAAGAAGGAAGAATTAATGTGATCCAAGGTATTTTTAAAGTATCCTAAATTTGAAATAATGGTAAGACACGTTAGTAGAACTTTCTAGCAGCAGGTAAAGAATGAGCTGGTTTTTGATTCCCTGAGAAGAAGGCAGTGTTTTTGTTTGCTATTTTAAATTTATGTTTTACTAATGAAGTGTTGTTTTACAAGGCTGTCCCTGTCTTGGTGGTACAGTTTCTTTTCTTCCCTCAAACATATGTTCACTCACCTTGCCCACTGTCCTCCAGTGCAAGACATTGGGTCTTTCCCTCCCTGTGACCTCTAACTGCCTACCCTCTTAGTGGCCTAGGTTTGCAGACATAGGATAAGAGTTTATATAAAGGACTGAAGGGGAAAAACCACAAGGGGTGGGGAAAATAAACAAGGCAAAGGAATAGATGGTGATGTTTGAGATCATGAAGTGGATGCGATTCTGAGGGAAAAAATCTTATTAGAGATAAGCAGAAGACTGGTTTTTAGAGGATGACTGTGATAAAATTTAAAATATTCCTGTTAGTCTCAACTTTACATCTTTTTGTTGTTGCTGGGAATTCACCACTCCAGGCTGACTTTTTCTTTCTTTCTTTTTTTTTATTTATAAAATAAAATATCGACAAGACCATAGGACATGAGGGCTACAATTCCACAGTTCCCACCACCAGAGTCTCCTCCCTTGAAAGCTTTCCTATTCTTTATCCCTCTGGGAGTATGGACCCAGGATCATTATGGGGTGGAAAGTGGAAGGTCTGGCTTCTGCAATTGCTTCTCTGCTGAACATGGGCATTGGCAGGTTGATCCATACTCCTAGTCTGTCTTTCACTACTGGGGTAGGGATTTGCGGAGGTGCACTTCCAGGACACATTGGTGGGGTCATCTGTCCAGGGAAGTCAGGTTGTCATCATGGTAGCATCTGCAACTTGGTGGCTGAAAAAGCATTAAGATATAAAGTAGAACAAATTGTTGACTAATCATGAACCTAAAGGCAAGACTGTAGCAGATGAGGTTTGGCGGGGGGGGGGGGGGGGTCCTCCACTCGGAAAAAGCTAGTAGGTATATTTTAATGGGCCAATGACTTTACTAATTTTTTAAAATTATTTATTTATTAATGAGAAAGATATGGGAGAGAGAAAGAACCAGACATCACTCTGTATATGTGCCACCAGAGACTGAACTCAGGACCTCATGGTTGAGAATCCAGTGCTTTATCTACTGCACCACCTCCCAGACCACGCAGTCCTTAGGCCTTCTAACAGGTAGAACTCAGAGAGAGGAGGGGTGATTCAGTGACAAACTGGAGTTCATTCAAACTTAGTTGAATGAACTAAAATAGTACTCTCAGCGTCACCTAGAAAACTGAAGAAAAGATCCCCCCAATAAAAAATAAAAATAAAACAGAGAAAGAAAAATAAAATTTGAAGAAAGTATTTCAAAGGAATCTGATTTAAAGCAGTGGATTGAATGGGCCCATCTAATTTCACTTCCTCCACAAACTTGACCAGAGATACAATGAGGGTTAAATTAGTTAATTTGTTTAACAAAATGCTATGTGGGGCCTGGGAGATAGCACAGTAGATACAGGGCTGGACCGTGAAGCATGAGGTCTTAATTTGGTCTCCAGCATCTCATGTACCAGAGCAATGCTCTAGTTCCCTCTTCCTTTCACTAATAAATAACCCCCTTTTTTCTTTTTTTTTTTATTTAAGAAAGGAAACATTAACAAAACCATAGAATAAGAGGGGTACAATTCTGCATAATTTCCATAACCCGATCTCCATATCCCATCCCCTCCCCTGATAACCTTCCCATTCTCTATCTCTCTAGGAGTATGGATCCAGGGTCGTTGTGGGTGACTTTACTAATTTTTGCCTGAGCATGACAGCTAACATGCAGGTGGATCCAAGTTATTATTATCTGGGAAGCTGGTGTCAGAGTTGGAAATAGGAGTAGAAAGCTGGATCAGGGAAGAGAGTAGTTCCCAAATCTGGGAAAAGTATATAAATATTGTGAAATAAATATTATTGTAAACCCCATTGATTTGATCTGGGGCCCTTATTCAGCACAGGAGCCTGTGTAACCTCTGTATCCCTGTAGGTCTGAGCTCGCATTCTGTTGTCATGGTTAGGAACATTAGGCTGCACTAATTTCAGGACTCATCTCCCTCAAGTGGTAGAGTATGTTGACCCAACCTCCCATCGGAGAATGGCACTGTCCCTACTGTTGTTGATCCACGTTGAGGGCAATGTCCTCTAGGGGCCCACAAAGGGGTCCATTAGGTTGTTCCTGATGGAGATGACCAGTGACAGTGGCAAGAGGGATCTGTTAGAGTTCTAGGCCCATCATTTCTGTATGGGAATCCCAGTATTCCCTGACTAGGGCCCTGGGTGTTGGGGTGACCTGGTAGTAACCAAAAGAGCCATTAAAGTATGTCGGTCTCTTTCCCTTATCCAGCTTTTATAGTCCTTACTTTGTCTGACAAGGTTACCAGGCTGACTTTTTCAATAGAAAGAGAGAGACAATGGAGGGGAAAGACACCATAGCACTAGTACTTAAGATTCCTCTAGCATGGTGGGGGCTGGACTCCAGCCTGGGTTGTGCATATGGCTAAACTTTCAGGTGAGCTATTTTTCCAGCAGTCAGTTTTACTTTTTTTTTTTTTTTTTTACCAGAGCACTGCTCAGCTCTGGCTTATGGTAGTGCAGGGGATTGAACCTGGGACTTGGGAGGCTCAGGCATGAGAGTCTCTTTGCATTACCATTATGCTATCTATCCCGCACCTGAACTTTATATTTTTTATTGTTGTAGTTATTATTGTTGTTGTTATTGATGTCGTCATTATTAGATAGGACAGAAAGACATGGAGAGAGGAGGGGAAGACAGAGAGGGGGAGAGAAAGACACCTGCAGACCTGATTCACCGCCTGTGAAGCGACTCCCCTGCAGGTGGGGAGCTGGGTGCTCGAACCGGGATCCTTCTGCTGGTCCTTGCGCTCTGTGCCACGTGTGCTTAACCCGCTGCGCTACTGCCCAATTACCCTGAACTTTACATTTTTTAATCAGCCTTTCTCAGACATTGTCTTTCCAGACTAAAAGATATTACTGTTCCATCATTTATCAAATAATATTTATGCTTCACAACATTTTTGAAGTTCAGAGGCTAATATAATCATTGCTTTATTTCTATTATGTTTTTTATCATTTTATTGAGGGGGAAATGATTTGCAGGGCAGTTGTTGAGCTAAGAGACTGTTGCTTTGTGTCAGATTGACATTTATGGTTTTGTTTTCAGCACCTTTATATTTGGAAAGTAATGTATTATTTAACTTTGTTATTTCCATAGTTTAGCACAGAACTTACTGCAGAGTTGTAGTTAGTACACATTTTTCACACAATGAAATTGTGGAAGCACTGAAAAAATACTTGAAATGATTCAAAATACATAATAGAAGAGTACAGTAGAACTGGTAAAATAGCTCACTTGGTTAGTGTGCTACTTTTCCATGTGCACCACCTAGGTTCAAGTCCAGCCCCCACTGCGTTGAAGGAAGCTTTGGTGCCATGGTCTCTATTACTCTCTGACTCTTTACCTCTCTGTAGCTATGTAAAAAATAAGAATATAATAATTTATTCAAACTTATGAAATTCTGGTTTTCTGAATCATTGAACCCTGGTGAAAACCAGGAGGTTAACAGAACAAATTAGGCTTTAAAAATACATGTCTATGGCACAGAATAATACACTTGGATAGTACACCTGTTATGCCATATGCAAGACCCAGGGTCGACCCTGACTTTCACTGCACTGAGTAGGGAAGCTTCGTTACTATGGTCTTTCTCCTATTCCCTCCTCTCTCTCTCTGTTCTCTCTCTCTCTCTCTCTCTGCCTCCAGGGTTATCACTGGGCCTGATGCCTGCACTATGAACCCACTGTTTTTTTCTCTATCATCTATCCATCTGTCTGTCTGTCTGTCTGTCTATCTATCTATCTATCTATCTATCTATCTATCTATCTATCTATTCACTCATTTATTGGATAGAACAGAGAGAAATTGAGAGAGTAGGGAAACATAGAGAGGGAAAGAGAAAGAACTATAACATAAAAATGCACCTTGACAATCTTTGCCTGTTGAAATAAAGTCTTCACATTTAAATTTCTTTTTGCTATTGATTCTGTATTACATCAGTTGATGTTGTGATGAGCAAAGAAGAGCATTTTTTTATCTCCCTTCTTCATATCTTTGTAATGAAGGTATGTTGTTCTAGTGTGCCAGACCTACAGTGACAACACACACACACACACACACACACACACACACACACACACACACACACACACACAGTATCACATACATATTAGGTAATCAAAGTTTGGAACTGGTTTTGTATTTCTTTTTACTTCTGTCATTTGGGATCTCAGAAGCTTTTTTTTTAGCTTTCAATTTCTTTTTTTTTAATTTTTTTTTTTTATAAAAAGAAAACACTGACAAAAACCATAGGATAAGAGGGGTGTAACTCCACACAGTTCCCACCACCAGAACTCTGTATCCCATTCCCTCCATTGATAGCTTTCCTATTCTTTATCCCTCTGGAAGTATGGACCCAAGGTCATTATGGGGTGCAGAAGGTGGAAGGTCTGGCTTCTGTAATTGCTTCCCTGTTAAACATAGGACATGGCAGGTCGATCCATATTCCCAGCCTGTCTCTCTCTTTCCCTAGTGGGGCGGGGTTCTGGAGAAGTGGGGCTCCAGGACACATTGGTGGGGTCGTCTACCCAAGGAAGTCCAGTTGGCATCATGTTAGTATCAGGGACCTGGTTGCTGAAAAAAAAGTTAATATATAGAGCCAAACAAATTGTTGACTATTCATGAGCCTAAAGACTGGAATATTGCAGGTGAATAATTGGGGGTCTCCATTTTGTAGATAGTTAGTAGGACCATTTTAGTTATATTCCAAAGAGCCCATGATTCTACTAGTTTTTTTTTTTCCTGAGCCTGACATCTGATATGTAGGTGGATCCAAGTTATTGTCTATGGAGATGATGTCATGGCTGGAAAAAGAACCAGAAAGCTGGATAAGAGAAGAGAGTAGCTCCCAAATATGGGAAAGGTGTATAAATATTGTTAACTGTAAACCCCATTGATGTGATGTGATCTGGGGCCCATATTCAGCTTAGGAGCCTATGTAGCCCTCAGAGGCAAAGTTTAAGCTCAGTTTAGTAGAAAAAAATGTGAAATGATTTAATACCTATTTTTTTCATGATTTGTATATTATCTTTGCAGTTTTATAACTTGTCTGTCAGTTATTTTCAGTTTTAATTTTCTTTGTGTATTTACTTGTGACATCATCATGATCATAATAATAAATATTATTATTATTATTATCTTTGCCTTCAGGGTTATCATTGGGGCTCAGTGCCTGCACTACGAATCCACTGCTCCTGTAGGCCATTTTTTCTTTTTATTGTTGTTGCTGTTATTGTTATTGCTGTTATTGCTGTTGGATAGGGAAGAAATTGAGAGAGGCAGGAAAGACAGAGGGGGAGAGAAATATAGACATCAGTAGGCCTGCTTCAACACTTGTGAAGCGACCCCCCTGCAGGTGGGGAGCTGGTTGCTGGAATCAGGATCCTTAAGCCGGTCCTTGCACTTCATACCATGTGCGCTACCATGCCCTCTGGGTTCAATTTTCTTTTCTTTTTATACTCATATTTATTTTGATCATTTTATTGAGGAAATGTTGATTTACAGGCCTGTTGTAAGAGGGGTACAGTTCCACATCTCCCCAAAATAGGTGTCAGCATACCTCTTCCTCCTCCCCCCTTGCCCCGGGGGATTTAGTGCTGGCACTATGAATCCACTGCTCCTGGTGTCCATTTTTTTCTATTTATTGGATAGGACAGAGAGAAATTGAGAGGAGAGAGGAAGATAAACATGGAGAAGAAGAGACAACTGCAGACCTGCTTCACTGCTTGTACATCATCCCCCCCTGCAAGTGGGGAGAAGGGGCTTGAACCCAGATCATTATGCTTAAGTATCATTAATTATCATTAAGTACTATGTGTACTTAACTGGGTGTATCACCACCCGCCCCCCCATTTCTTTTCTTTATATGTTATGGTCGCTGTATTTCTGTAGGCTCCTCCTGTTAGCCTTGACAGTCATTAATAACCAGAAATTTCATTATTATCTTTATTTATTAATTGGATAGAGACAGCCAGAAATTGAGAGGGAAAGGGTGATAAACAGGGGGAGAGACAGAGAGACACCTGTGTCAATGCTTCACCACTTGTAAAGCTTTCCCCCTGAAGGTGGGGGCTGGGGGCTGGAACCTGGGTCCTTGTGCATTGTAGCATGTGCCCTCAGCTAGGTGCACCACCACCCAGCTCCCCACTAATATTTTTTCATTTCTTATTTAGAAAGAAAGGCAGGAGAGACATCCCAGCACCACTCCACCATCCATGGAACTCTCATGTGATTCTGGGGTTCCAATCTAGTACCTCTAACATGGTGTGTGAGTTGTCTCCTTACCCCGAAACTTTTCAATTTAAATTTAAGAATGCCAGTGTTTTACTAGAGTTTGTATGTCAGTGCCTAAACTTAGGAGCAGAGAGTACATTCATTTTCATATTCTTTTTTGGGGGGGGTTAGTGGTTTACAATATGGTTATCATCATCACCCTGTAGACTCGAATATAGAAACTAAACAAGTCCCATCTCTTGTTTTAGGTAACTTATTTTTCTCCTTCACAGTATTTGTCCTTGAGATGTTTATGTCTCTTAATTTCCCAGAATTAGTTGATCTAGAGTAGTTAAGTCATGGTGTTGACATATATTAATAAGGAGAAGAGCAAGAATCAGATGAATATTTAATCTCTAATTTCTGCCACTTATTAACATTTTGACTTTAAACAAGGTATTAGACATTTTTAAAAAAATTATTATCTTTATATATTTGATAGAGCCAGCCAGAAATTGAGCAGAAAGGGAGAGACAGAGAGGGAGAGAGACAGAGAGTTTCCTGCAGCACTGCTTCACCACTTGTGAAGCTTTCCCCCTGCAGATAGGGGTTGGGGGCTTGAACTCGGTTCCTTGCACACTGTAACATGTACACTCAACCAGGTGTGCCACCACCCGGCCCTGGTACTAAACTTTTCTAAGACCTGTTTGGTCTTTTTATCTTACACTGTTTTCTTCACAAGCATTCTGTGAAGATCTGATAAAGTACAGGGCTGAGGAAACAGCATGATGTTTATGCAAAGAACTTTTATGCCTAAGGCTCTTAAATCCCCGGTTCAATCTCCAGCACTATCATAACCTAGATCTGATCAGTGCTCTGGTATCTCTCTCTGTATTAAATAAATAAATAAATAAAGTATCATGCAGCACATGATACAAATTAGGTACTCAACAAACAGTGGTTGCTTTCTCCCTATTGTTCATTTTAAGTAGGATTATAGTCTAACAATACTGTAAGAGGCTTGGAGAGAGTTCTAAAGTGTGTGTATGTGTGCGTGTGTGTGACACACACACGCACACATACACACACACACACACATACACAGATAGAGAGCAGTGCAGCATTCTCCCCCCCCAACCCCCCACAAATCAAAGTCAGCTCTCTAGCCCAAGGAGAGAATGCGAAATATTGCTGAATATTGGGCTGACAAAAGAGCTCAACTGGAAGGGTGCCCTCTTTGCCCTGTGTGCCACCCACTTTTGAGCCCTGCCCCCATCCTTGCATTTGGGGAAGCTTTGATATGGTAATGTATTGCCCTCTCTCCTGTTTCTTTGTCTTTGTCTCTCTGTGTGAAAAAGTTGGCCTGGAGCAATAAAGTCCTGGCAATGACAAAAAAATAAAATGCTACATATGGTATCCTTTTCTTTCTTCTCCTTCACCTCCTCCTCTTCCTCCTTCTCTTCCTCTTCCCTCCCTCCTCCTCCTTCATCTTATTATTGCCTCCAGGATTATCGCTTGGGCTTGGTGCCAGCACTACAAATCCACTGCTCCTGGAGGCCTTTTTTTCTTTTCTTTTCTTTTTTTTTTAGAATAGGACAGAGAGGACTTGAGAGAGGAGGGGAAGATAGACATGGGGGAGAGAAAGATAGAGACACCCACAGACCTTCTTTACCACTTGTGAAGTGATGCCCCTGCAGGTGGGGAACTGGGAGCTCAAACTAGGATTCTTGTGCCCATCCTTAGGCTTCATACTATGTGCTCTTAACCCAGTGCACAACCACCTAACCCCTAGATATTCTTTTCCAAAGGCTTATTTCTCTAATCTGAACAAAGGACTGTGTGTGTATTTGTCCACAGTTAGGTTATGTGGGTGCTTGTGCTCATGTGTGTATGTGTGTGAACTGGAAACATAGATGGTAAACAGGTGCAGATTCTAGCCTATTTATTATGATCTATGAGGTGGCTCTAAATAAATAAGTCCTGTTAACATAATACTAGAAGTCTGCCAAAGCAAACAATTGGGTCTGATATTTGATATTTGTATAATCCAGGCAAGAAATGGTTTTCTTTCAAAACCAAACTGTCAGGTAGCATCATATTTATAAAACATTCCTTCACAGTAGATATAAAGCTTAAAGTAGGAGCAAAGAAGGGATATTTCCTTTAAACTTACTGTAAATAGTAATGATGGGGTATAGAGAGCTGTTATTGCAGCTCTAGTGTTCCATTTATTGTGAAAATGGAGCCCAAAGAAGAAAACACATTTATGTCAATCATCAGGAAGCAAGTTTTGAGGCTAAATTATCCAGATAATTGCCCTAATTTTTCATCCGGGCCTGTGATTGTTTCCTTTTCTACTGGCTTATACAGATTTGCCTTTTTTCCTTTGTCCTCATCATTTTGTACTTCCTGACATCCTCTGTGTCAGCTGGCTATGCGATTGACTTTTATTTTTGTGGCGGTCACTTCTATAGGAGCATCTCTTCAGCTTCTGATTGCCTTCACTGGTGAAGAATTTGAATAAAAATGTATGACAGATGCTATTGCAGAGGGAATGGTTCAGTGGTGGAGAGGTGAATCATAATGTGAAAGCTGTATAACTCAATCCCCCAAACACCCACTCCAATTTTGGCTCTTTGACAATGCTGTCTCTTTGAGAAAGAAGAACAGTTTGATCTGAATTCTTATTAGGTTCTGAGCCACCAAATTAGAATCTAATAAGCTCATTTGGAAGGGTTTTGAATTAGCTTAAAACAGACCCATGCTGAGCTCATAGAGGAGACCCTCCCACTCTTTCCAGGCAACCTGTAGTTTGTAGACTTAATTTTCAGTCTCTTCTTTGTCTCCTTTCTCATCTTATACTTGTGCTCTTATCTTCTTTTAAGCTGAGTACTTCTAGCTTTATCTTACACTTACAGAGCATACTGTAACAGATCTTATTTGCAAGATTTCTTAAGGAAATCAATTTAGAGAGAGGGAAAGAGGCAGATTACTTCAAGATGAGAAAAAGTTAGCTTCTGGAGTCCTCCAGTTTGACATTCACTGTAATACTAGTTCCCTTTAATGAGGAATATTTCAGCACACATAAACACATAAAATTCACCATTGCCTTATATATTGGTGTGAATAAATGTAAAACTAAGTATATATGAGTCTGGGTTCCTTAGATGAATAGGAGAGGGAAAAACAGTGTGATAGTCATCCTATTGCACCTCTGAGAAAATGAAGAAAATTAAGGAGGGAGAGGGAAAAGAGTGGTTATTTGGTGTAGAAGACATCTTATTGAAATTTGATGGGGTTTGGCTCAGGTTAGCTCAATCAGTGTGCCTCCATTCATCTCATCTTGTACTTGTAAAAATTTACCTTTAACTCCTTTCAGCAGAGAAGGGAGAATTTAAATCTATATTAGGGTCCTGGAATTTTTTTTATTAACACAATAGACAGAGGATCAGAATATCACTCTGGCACACACAATGGCCAGGGACTGAATTTGGGACCTCATGTTCCCAAGTCCAATAATCCAACCCCCCGCAGCCCCCATGATAGTCATGCCTTTGTTCATTGTCACCTACTCAGCCTCACATGACTTAACAGAGTTCCTTAACTCAGTTAAGTATTTAAGGTATTTAAGCCATATGGGTGACTTGCTTACTCTTACTGTGTATCTCCCATGTATATAGAAGATAATACATACTTTTTTTTTAGATAGAGAGTGATACTAGAGCACTGCTCAGCTCTAGTATATGCAGTATTGGCAACCCAAACTGGAACTTTGTGCCTGCAAGTCCTATGCTCTACTTCTGGCTATATCCCCAATCTATACATACTATACATTTTTTTTTTGTTGTTTAATTACTCTTATCTGTAAATTCGATCCTTGTTTGATTATATGGGTTCTGGAAGAACCCAGAGGGATTGGGGATGATTTTCTTTTCATCCCTACTATTATATCACCCTTAAGAGTGCTATAATTTTCATTGTCTTTTAACATCACATGTTATAGATAAGAAGTGTACAATTCCCATCACCAGAACTCCGTATCCCATCCCCTCTCCTGATAGCTTTCCTATTCTTTAACCCTCTGGGAGTATGGGCCCAGGGTCATTATGGGGGGCAGAAGGTGGATGTCTGGCTTCTGTAATTGCTTCCCCATTGAATATGGGCATTGACAGGTCGATCCATACTCCCAGCCTGTCTCTCTCTTTCTTTGGTGGGGCAGAGCTTTGGGGAGAGGAGCTCCAGGACACATTGGTGTGGTCATCTGCCCAGAGAAGTCTGGTTGGCATCGTGGTAGCATTTAGAACCTGGTGGCTAAAAAAGAGTTAATATATAAAGCCATATATATTGTTGACTAATCATGAACCTAAAGGCTGGAATATTACATATGAATATTTGGGTTATCCTATGGTCTTATCAGTGTTTCCATTTTATAAATAAGTAAATTAATTAATTAATTAATAAAAGTGTGTTGCCAATTCAATTCTCATTTTTTGCTAACTAACTTGTTCTACATTTCATTACACTTTGATCCCTTAGAAATTTTACCAGTGCTTGCCTATGCTAAAGTCCTTCAATTCTTACTCCAGGAATCTTGATAGATTTTATATCCCAAAGAGCCATCTTTCCTCAGACAATAAACATTTACTCTAAACAATTATTTGATTATTTTTTCTATTATCTCCTTATGAGATTCTTGCAAATATGATGTTGGAACCATTGAATCTACACTCCAAACCTTTTAGTGTTTGTTTCATATTCTTCAGCTTTATTCTGTATTTTTATTCTAGAAGAATCTCTTGTTTTGAGTCTCCTACCTTTTGTTATTACCTCAACATATGCATTGAGGTTTTTAAAAATGATCACAGTAGGGCTGGAAAAAGAGCTCACTTGGATATAGCTCGCTTGAATAGTTCACTGCTTTTACATGTGTGCAACCCAGGTTTTAGTCAGGCCTCCACTGCTTTGAAGGAAGCAGCTGTGTTTTTTCACTCTTTCTCATATATATGCTACAGTGTTTTGATTTTTCAAGAACTTGGTTGCTTCTCTCTCTTTTTTTTTCACAAACTTTTGATTTCTAAGTGGATATATAACTCACTGAATATCATATTTAAATTTTTCTGTCTTAATTATTTATTTTTCTGTAACTAATTTAAAATACAGAGAGGAAGAGAGGGAAGGAGAGAGAGAGAGAGAGAGAGAGAGAGAGAGGAGAGAGAGAGAAAGAGACCGAGACCAAAGAGCACTGTTCAGTTCTAATTTATAGTGGCACGAGGGATTAAACCTGGAACCTCAGAGTCTCAGGCATGGAAGTTGTTTTTTAAGTTTTTCTATAGATACAGAAAGGCATTAAGGGAGGGAGGGAGGGAGGAAGAGAGAGAGAGAGAGAGAGAGAGAGAGAGAGAGAGAGAGAGAGAGAGGAGAAGCACTAAAGTTTCCTTCTTTGCAGTGGGAGCCTGGCTAGAACCTGGGTTGTGTATGTGGCAATGCAGCCGTAGGCAGGAAAGTCTTACATAACCACTATCCTGTTTCATTCAGCCCTTATTTCTAGTATATTTAATTTTCTGGTTGTTGAGTTAGGGGTTTTCATTCATTTGATTTACCTCAAATATTTTAATTTTTTTATTGGAGGGTTAATGACTTACAATCAACAGTAAGATACAGTAGCTTATACGTGTGTAACATTTCTTAATTTTCCACATAACAATTCAACCTCATCTAGGTCCTCCTCTGCTATGATGTTCCAGGACCTAAACTCTCCCCCCCACCCCAGAATCTTTTCCTTTTGTGCAATACACCAAACCCAGTCCAAGTTCTCCTTTGTGTTTCCTCTTCTGTTCTTATTTTTCAACTTTTGTCTATAAGTGATATCATCCCATATTCATCCTTCTCTTTCTGACTTATCTCACTTAACATTATTCCTTCAAGCTCGATCCAAGATGAGGTGAAAAAAGTGAAATCACCATTTTAAATAGCTGAGTATTATTCCATTGTGTATATATAGACAACTTTCTCAGCCACTCATCTTATTTTTCTGTCCATATTTATAGATGCTGGTCTATAATGATAAATATTAGTTGAATCATAGTTTCTGTAGCCTAGGTGGGAAATAGAGAGCCAGAGAACTGTGGTTCAATCCCCAGCACTACCATAAGCCAGAGCTAAGCTGTGCTCTGGTTGGTCTCTCTGTCTCTCTCTCTCACTTTCTCTATCTCTTTCATTAAAATTAATTTATATATATTTGAGGTGCCGGGATAAATCTAGAATCTTACAACCCAATCTGTCTTTGTACTTTCTAAGGTATAATTTGAAATTCTTCTTTTGATTAAACGTAAATTGAAACCACTAATTGTGAAATTGGTCATCGTATAGAAGAATGGCAGTGTCATAATTTTACTAAGACCCCTTAATTTCCATAATGTATTTATTATTTATATTCTTATTTCTCAGCTGAAATGCCAAAGTCAGTGTAACAGTGTCTACTATAGTTTAAATCATGATTTATGGAAAAAGTCTACTTATTTTCTCTTCATTACTTAACTTTCTGTGAGAACTTGTTATTTGTCAGCTATCACAATCAAATTTGACTCATATTGTTCTGTGATAATATATTGGTCCAAGATTAGATTACAAATTTATTAAGAATTCCTATGCTCTTTTGAAAAATTGCTCCATTTTTTAAAAAGCAGGCAAAGCCTTTTAAATCTATGAAAGATACTAAAATTATGATTGATTCTTATTCTTTTAAAATCTCCAATCTTTTTTCTCATTTTGAACTGGGAAAACATATTGACTTTTTTTGTGGAGAGTTAGGAACATTCATATTTATTTAGCTGGAGAGGGAAAATTATGAATTTGAAATTTCAAAACCATTTTTTAGTCAAAGGGTAATGGAATTTTAGAGCCCAGAGGCATCTCCTGATCGCTTTTTGATTATGTGTGAGGAACAGAGAGTAGAATAAAAAACAAAAACAGAGGAGTTTCCACTCTCCACTTAGGGGTATGACCCAACTCAAATTATGTGAATTCTTTAAATAATTTCTTTATCTGCAAGAGAAATAGAAATCATATTATCTTAATGTCATTGCTTTAATGTGAGAATTAAATACCACAGAATTAAATGCATTACAGTATTGAAAACTGTGATGATGTACAATGGTTACTTTATTTTCCAATGAAGGGAAGCATGAATTTCTCTTTAATAAGGGATTTGTCTAAATTAATGACAATGCTGACTCAGTCCAAGAACCCTTCTACTGGAGTATTACTTTAAGATTGCTTTTTGGGCCAGGGAACAAGCTCAGGGTTAGAGTACAGGCCTTACATGCCTGAAACTCCACAGGTTCCAGGTCCAATCCTTGGTACTACCATATGTCATAACTGAGTGGTGCTGTAGTCTCTCTCATTAAATACATCTTTAAAAAGATATAAAACATAGCACCACAGTCTAAGAAACGAGAAAAAAAAACTTGCTCATCTGCCTCATTAGATAGCCAAAGATTTTAATAAAACTCCAGTTTTTTTGGTTTCTTTTGTAACAAAACTCCAAAAGTTACACCACTTTTCATAAAGACACAACCCTGAATATTTTTTTTCCCAGATGAAAGAGAAGAATTTGTTTATTTTGACTTAATTTTGTTCTGTCTGTACTTTTGGTACAAACATTAAAACTGGTTCTGCTTTTTACTACTTGTGCTATAATAAAAGTCTCCCAGACTTACACTTTTATATTTGCCTGCCTTAAATCTGCCTCTCACTATAGCTTACCACATGCTTTTTCTGTGGACGTTACTACTATTAATCTGGATCCAAGTACTATAAATATGGCTTTTGTTTTTTTTCTTTAATAAACTATGTAGCATCCCCCATTCACCTTTTTCTTTGCTGAATGACTATGAAATTCTAGATTATTTTGCTTCCTTTTATAGTAGCTTCTACATATTGGGTTATCAGAAAAGTTATGACATATTTTTGCATAAAAACATGTCATGACTTTTTCAACAACCCACTATTATCAAAACCAGCTGGAGGATAACTTTCTGCCTTAGTCTAAGGTCATCTGGAACAAAGCTATTCCAATGCAATTCCAATTCTCTTCCAGTGACCTCCAGATAATTAAAAGGAAGCTGAGTGCTACATACTTAATCACTTCATTAGATTTATTAAAGAAAAATGTCTAGGATAAGGAAATTGAATATTCAGATTTAAGATACAGTTAATTGAAACTTGCAGCATTGCTCACTTAAGCAGATGTGGGGAAACAAGCAGTAAGTCATTCAAATAGTGAGAGATTCATGTCCAACTAGAGGGAAGGGAGAAATAAAAATCTATGAAAACTTTATAGTTCCTTCACATAATCTTTTAGGGACAAGAATGCTGCAAATTAAAACATGTTGAACTTGGTAGAACAATAGAATGTTCCACAGCTTGTAGAACAACCCAAGTTTTTGCTGAAATATGTATTTTTTCCATGGATTCATATTCATTACTAATGGGAGACTTGCTATTTAAATTATTTAGTATCTGCTTCTTTTCAGAAAGAAAGACTGAAATTAAAAAAAAACAACATTAAATTTCGAATAGTTTTAGATTTGCAAAAGTTGCAATGACAATGAAGAAATGTATACTTATGTCTTTCCATATTCATGCATTCCTGTATACTCCATACCAGTTTCCTTATTATAATGTCTTTGGTACACTTTTTCCACAGCTGATGAACTGAAGTTCTTATTTTTTTCACATTTCTTTAGTTTATTTTCTTTTATATAATACCCCTATTCTGTTCCAAGATTCTGTCTAGGATTCCACATTACATTTAATCTTTTTTATTTAGTTATAAAGTAAAAATTACGTTTAATCTTCCTAGCTCATTGGGCTTCTCCAGAATGGGCTAGTCTCCCAGATTGTCCTTGATTTGATGATGTTGATAGAATTAAAGAATACTAATCACATATCTTGCAAACTATCCTTCAGTTGGGATCTGATTTTTTTTTTGTCATGCATAGAGTAGGGATATGGGGTTTTGGTAAAGAGCTCAGAGGGAAAGTGCCATTCCATTTCTCCTATAAAATTCCTCAATTACTCTTTATCTCCACTTTACTTTTTTTTTTAATGTGTGACACCAGGGAATGAACTCAGGGCCTTATGCTTATGCAATATAGTTAAGGTATCCTCTTTACCTAATTTCCATTCTTTTAAAGAATGTTCTATTTTTTTAATGAGAGAGATAGAGAAAAAACACACAGAGAAAGATCAGAGCACTGCTCAGCTCTGGCTTATGGTGGTGCATAGAACTGAAATTGGGACCTTAGAGCCTCAGGCCTGAAAGTCTTTTCATAATCCCTATGTTTTCTGCCAAGCCCCATTGTTTTTTGAGAGAGAAGGATAGAGAAAGAAGTGAAATACTGCAACATTACTTATCATTCATGGAGCTCCTTTGTGGTGCCACAGCTTAAATCCAGGGTATTGTGCACGGAATGGTATGTGTTCTATTTAGTGAGCTCTCACCCAACCCAATACTGTCCTCTTTGGGTGGAAGTCATCCTGTGAAACCCACAGTTATGGGGTGAGGGAGAACAATTCTTCCCTCCCTTTCTTCCTTCCTTCCTTCCTTCCTTCCTTCCTTCCTTCCTTCCTTCCTTCCTTCTCCTTCTTCTAACTTTATTTTTATCACTAGAGTTTTCTCTGGGGCTCAGTGCCTGCACAACTCTGTAGTTCCTGGCAGCCATTCCAATCCCCCCTTTCTCTCTTTCTTTCTTTCTTTCTTTCTTTCTTTCTTTCTTTCTTTCTTTCTTTCTTTCTTTCTTTCGCCTCCAGGGTTATTGCAGGGGCTTGGTGCCTGCACTATGAATCCACTGCTCCTGGAGTCCATTTTCCCCATTTTGTTGCCCTTGTTGTTTTCCTTGTTGTTGTCATTATTATTATTGTTGTCATTGCTGTTGTTGTTGCTGGATAGGACAGAGAGAAATGGAGAGAGGAGGGGAGACAGAGAGGAAGAGAAAAAGACAGACACCTGCAGGCCTGCTTCACCACCTGTGAAGGGACACCCCCCATGCAGGTGGGGAGCTGGGGGCTCAATCTGGTATCCATATGCTGGTCCTTGTACTTTGCACCATGTGCGCTTAACCTGCTGTGCTACCGCCTGACCTCCCCCCGCCCTTTTTAATAGAGGCAGAAATTGGAAAAAATACTCCCCTGCAAGTGGCTAGAACCTGTTTCTTGAGCATGGTGATGTGTGAGCTTTACTGAGTATATCACCACCAAACCCCAGAAGAAGGATTTAACTTTAGCTGTAATGAGAAATCCATAATATTAGCAGTCTGATTTTTTTAAATTATTTTTATTTATTTGATAGAGACAGCCAGAAATTGAGAGGGCAGGGGGGTGATAGATAGGGAGAGAAACAGAGATACCTGCAGCACTGCTTCACCTTTTGCAAAGCTTTCCCCCTGCAGGTGGGGACCAAGGATTTGAGCCCGGGTCCTTGAGCATTGTAACACATGCACTCAACTAGGTGTGGCACCACCTGGCCCCATAATCTTTTTTTTTTTAAGATTTTATTTATTTATTTATGAGAACGATAGGAGGAGAGAGAAAGAACCAGACATCACTCTGGCACATGTGCTGCTGGGGATCGAACCCAAGACCTCATGCTTGAGAGTCCAAAGCCTTATCACTGCGCCACCTCCCGGACCACAGCCCCATAATCTTTAAGCCAACAATACCACAATTGCATTTGGGATATATATGTTTTGCAACTAACATTCTGGTAGGAAAATTGAAGGACCATGTTGCTTATATTAGAACTCTCCCTTTAGGCAGCTTTTTCCATCTATGGGAGGTGGTCAAAATGATAGATTCTAAAAGTTTATTCTACTACTATTACCACTTCTCTGGTGTGTAGCACATCCTACCTGAATTTGAATCACTTTATAAAAGCAATGCACACACTCAGGAGCATCCACAGACCTTGGAGGGCTTGCTAAAACATAGGTTCATCTGTGTAAACCTATGTTTATAGCAGTGCAATTTGTAATAGCTCAAAGTTGGAATCAACCTAGTAATATATATATATATATATATATATATATATATATATATATATATATATATTACTCAGTGTTAAAATTATGAAGGCATCTCCTTTTCTTCATCTTGAATAATGTTGAAGAAATTAATGCTAAGTGAAAGAAGCCAAAAAGAGAAGGATAAGTACTTGGAAATCTCATTTATAGGCAAAAGTTAAGAAACATGGAGAGAAAGGGAAAACACAAAGTAAAACTTGGAGTAGTTTTGGTGTGTTACACCAAAACAAAGGACTCTGGAGAGGGAGGGAAACAGAGTAGGCTGCAGAGCTCTGGGGTCCTGGTGCATGATGGTTGAAAAGGACCCAAGTCTGGGGTAAGAGTATTTTTTCAGACACCTATTACTACTAGATGGGAGATTGTACCCATGTGTCAACAACTGTGCTGTAACTTAGTAACCTTCCAATAAAATGATTAACAACAACACTAGTTCCAAAGAAAGCTTCACCCCAAAACTTGTGACTCGGTAGGTCTGGCAAAGTTGCAGTTTTATGCTTTAGACAAGTTCTCAGATGATGCTAGTGCTGAGAGCCACATGCAGAAGATCACAGAAAATACACCTCACCCTTCCCTGAACTAGGTTTTTTAAATTCTCCATTGAGTCCCCACCATTGAATTGCACTTCATTCTTAGACTTTTTTTCTTTCACAGAAGTCCTCTATGTGAAACAGCTTTCTGACACCTCACTGCTTCATGTTTTTCTGCAAGGCTATTCTGTAGCCACTATTATTTGACACTATACTCTATATTAAATATTTCATATTGACTAATTCCACCCTGAAAAAAATATTTGCCATCACTAAGAACCTGATATAAGATTTGTTCTTGAAGCAAGAGAGTACTGTAATATGCCACTTTGGCCTCTGGAAAGTTTTTAGTCTAAATTAGCACAATGATACTGATTCCTCTTGTCCTGGTGTTTCTTTAGTCCTCCATACTATTGCCCAGATCCATTTTTTTAAAAATGAGAATGTGATAGGGGAAACAGAAAGAATACAAAGCACCATTCCACTGTCCATGGAATTCTGCTAGTGCTGTCTTTGCTGCTCTCATATGGTGCTGAGGGCAGGACTAATGGCCTCATGCCTATTAAGGCAGTTGCTTTACTGCTGAACCATCCCCCAGGCTCCAGTATATTCAATAATTTTTGTAGATACATAAATGGTATATGCATCTTTTTGGAAATTAGAATTTTAACTGATATATTTTTATTTTTATTATCTTTTTTAATTGTATAGAGAGAGCCAGAAATCTAGAGAGAAGGGGGAGGTACAGAGGGAGAGAGTCAGAGAGAGACACCTGCAGTATTGCTTCACCACTTGTAAAGCTTTCCCCCTGCAATTGGGGATGGGGGGCTTGAACCCAGGTCCTTGCACCTGTAAAATGTACATTAAACTGGCATATATTCTTAACTACTTTAATCTTTGCATGCACCATAATATTTAGGTTTACTGTTGTTTTCTCCAGGCTGGCTTCACAGGCGGGTAACAGATGACCAGGGACACAAGGCTGAGTGGAGAAGCATTATTTCTTTATTCACTAGTGAACGGTTCAAAAAAATAATCTAATCTAACCACACAATGTTGTCCTCCATCTTTCTCCTCCAGTGGCAGAGTCAGGAACCCAGGAATTATGTAGGATAGGGGGCGGGGAGAAGCAAGAAGCATGTAAAGGCCAGGACTAAACCAAAATCTTCCGGAGGGAGGGGGAGTGAGACCAAATCAATGTAACAGAATGACCATGTAAATAGACCACAATGTCAAGCAATGTAACAGAAGAGATCCCAAAAGCAGAACTAGAAGCATACCAACCATTCCCCCTTTTCTTTTTAACTAATTGACCATAGTATCAGGAGTGTGGGGTGAACAGAAACCTATATCGTACAGGCATTTTCAAAAAAGAAACTGGCACAAACATGGAGGAACAAGTAAGCGAGCAACAAGAACCAGTGTGATGCCAAGGGAAGGCCTGAGGAGGGCGTTTCTTGCCTCTGTGGGAAAGGCTTTATCAAGCTAAAAGACATTTTCTTGCCTTGATGGGCGTTTCCTGCCTCTGTGGGCATTACCTAGCAAGGGGGGAGGGTATGGCCAATAGAGTCCCAAGGCAGCTGGCTGCAGTCAGTCTTTGAGAAACCCAGCAGCATAAAGGAAAGCCACTGTAGTGTTGTATACCAGTAAGTCCGATAGAAGTGCCAGTTCAAAGCAGATGTCCACTGAAGAATTGCCAGGGAGTGAAATGTTGCATGAGGAAGGTCAGCCGCTGGAATTCTGCTTTTCTGTAGAGAACTTGACAGCTGAAATTCACTTACTTATGAAACAAAACATGTAGCAGGTTAGAAGTTTACCACAATTGATAACTTGATGATTATAATTGGTTTAAATATCTTTATAAATTTGGAAGGGCTTTCTCATTTTATTTTAAGGCTGCTTAACCAATTTAAGCCCAATAAAATGTGGTAAGGCAAAGAACCACTGCTAGAGCCTCAGGCATGAGAATCATTAGCATAACCATTGTGTAATCCACTGTTTCTAATTGAGAAGGTATTTGAGAACTTCACATATCAACAACATCTTTTTTAATCCTTTGTTACACCCATACAAGATGGAGACACACCCTAGGTGTGCACAGGTTTTTTTAGACCAACTTAGTTAAAATATATAGATTTTTAACTAATTAGTTCCTCAGACTTTAAATGTAAGTTAATTTTACCTTTATGAGAATTATGTTGAAATCCTTTTTCATTTAACTTTTGCTGGTAAGAATGAAGCCTTAAATCACACTCCCAGACCTTAAACTATATTATAAAGCCATCATCATCAAAACAGCATGGTACTGGAACAAAAATAGGCACACAGACCAGTGGGACAGAATTGAAAGCCCAGAAATAAATCCCCACACCTATGGACATCTAATCTTTGATAAGGGGGCACAAAGGATTAAATGGAAAAAGGATGCTGTCTTCAATAAATGGTGCTGGGAAAACTGGGTTGTAAAATGCAGAAGAATGAAATTGAACCACTTTATCTCACCAGAAACAAAAGTCAACTCCAAATGGATCAAAGACCTAGATGTCAGACCAGAAACAATCAAATACATAGAGGAAAACATTGGTAAAACAGTTTCCCACCTACACCTCAAGGACATCTTTGATGAATCAAACCCAATTGCAAGGAAGACTAAAGCAGAAACAAACCAATGGGACTACATCAAATTTAAAGGCTTCTGCACATCCAAAGAAACTATTAAACAAACAAAGAGACCCCTCACAGAATGGGAGAAGATCTTCACATGCCAGACATCAGACAAGAAACTAATCACCAAAATATATAAAGAGCTCAGCAAACTTAGCACCAAAAAAGCAAATGACCCCATCCAAAAATGGGCAGAGGATATGAACAAAACATTCACCTCAGAGGAGATCCAAAAGGCTAACAAACATATGAAAAACTGCTCTAGGTCACTGATTGTCAGAGAAATGCAAATTAAAACAACACTAAGATACTACCTCACTCCTGTAAAAATGGCATATATCAAAAAGGACAGCAGCAACAAATGCTGGAGAGGTTGTGGGGACAGAGGAACCCTTTTGTATTGCTGGTGGGAATGTAAATTGGTACAGCCTCTGTGGAGAGCAGTCTGGAAAACTCTCAGAAGGCTAGACATGGACCTTCCATATGATCCAGTAATTCCTCTCCTGGGATTATACCCCAAGGACTCCATAACACCCAACCAAAAAGAGGTGTGTACTCCTATGTTCATAGCAGCACAATTCATAATAGCTAAAATCTGGAAGCAACCCAGGTGTCCAACAACAGATGAGTGGCTGAGAAAGCTGTAGTATATATACACAATGGAATACTATGCAGCTGTCAAGAACAATGAACCCACCTTCTCTGACCTGTCTTGGACAGAGATAGAAGGAATTATGTTAAGTGAGCTAAGTCAGAAAGATAAAGATGAGTATGGGATGATCCCACTCATCAACAGAAGTTGACTAAGAAGATCTGAAAATGGAAACTAAAAGCAGGACCTGACCAAATTGTAAGTAGGGCATCAAAGTAAAAACCCTATGGTGAGGGGTAGACATGCAGCTTCCTGGGCCAATGGGGGGTGGGAGTGGGTGGGAGGGATGGATCACAGTCTTTTGATGGTGGGAATAGTGTTTATGTACACTCCTAGTAAATGTAGTCATATAAATCACTAGTTAATTAATAGGAGAGGGGGAAAATTAATTGTATGTCTCGAAGTTTTTCAAAACACAAACTGAATTTTTTTAATATATAGGCTGTGTAATTGATATGCAGACTCTCTCAAAAGCCTAGACCAAGTAGATCAGAAGCAACCAATAGCACAGCTATATACAAGGTACTGGTACTGTACAGCAAACCCTAACAAAAGGACTTTTCAAAGTTAACCCAATTACCAATTAATGTGATGATAACATTAACTATTGATTGTCTTTTTGAGCCCTAAGACAGCAGGAACTTCACATCTCCACTATAGAGCCTCTACTTCCCCCAGTCCTGGAACCCTTGAATAGGGCCCACTTTCCCGTATGCCTCTACCAATCCATATCAAATAATATTGCATCTGTGGATCACAACCTAACCAACACAATGATTGCCACCTCAACATGCTTCAGCTCAGACTGTGTCCAGAGACTTCACGTGTGGAATGACAACCCTTCCACTTCATTACTCGGGTGAGACCTTTCCTTTCATAGTATTCTCTAATTCCATCCTAGGTGGTTCACTTTCTGACAAAGTCCCAAAAACTAGATATAGACCAGTTTCTGTGAGAGAGAGCATATGTTCACACGTATCCGTAAACTACTGCAAAATATATACCTGAAAGCAGAAGTACACTAGAGTTTGCAGTGAGTACCCCCCTCACACTTCCTCTCCACTATTCCAAGCTTTGGGTCCAAGATTGCTCAACAATTTGTTTGGCTTTGTACGTTAACTCTCTTTTCAATCACCAGGTTCCAGATGTCATCAGGATGCTGGCCAGGCTTCCCTAGAGTGAAGACCCCACCAATGTGTCCTGGAGCTCTGCTTCCCCAGAGACCCACCGTACTAGGGAAAGAGAGAGGCAGACTGGGAGTATGGACCGACCAGTCAATGCCCATGTTCAGCGGGCAAGCAATTACAGAAGCCAGACCTTCTACCTTCTGCAACCCACAATGACCCTGGGTCCATGCTCCCAGAGGGATAGAGAATGGGAAAGCTATCAGGGGAGGGGGTGGGATATGGAGATTGGGTGGTGAGAGTTGTGTGGAATTTTACCCCTCCTACCCTATGGTTTTGCTAATTAATACTTTCTTAAATAAAAATAATAAAAATTAAAAATTAAAAAAAGAATGTATCCTTAAATTTACATTTCTAACCTTAAAGTTAATGTTTATCAAACTTAAAACACACACATAAACATGGTCTTCAATACACAAGGAGAAAAACTTTTGTTACAAAGACATGTCATTTTAAACACAAGTTTGGACATATACTGTCTTAGCCGTTTGGGGGATGCGCCATCTGGAGGTGGCCTCCCGCGCAGCTCCACTTTCAGGAATTGTAGGTTCTCATCACTGCATGGATCTCTGAGTATTCTAGCTCCTCTGCCTTCAGAGCTGAGCTGGGGATCTCCGCCAGGGTGCCCAGTCCCGGCAGGGAGCTCGCGGTCTCCGGGTGGTCCCGGATCTGCCCAGACTTCATGTCGGGACAAAGGGTCCCTGGCCTCACACTCCCACCCTGGGGCTTTAGGTAGAGCTGCCTGCTGTGGGAGGCCAAGAGGAAGTACACAAAATACAGAGGCTTGCTGAGAACAACATGACCTCTTGGAGGCCCACGCCTCCTGGCAGAGCCAACCACAAGTTCCGCAGAGCCAACCGCAAGTTCCCCAGAGCCAACTGCAAGTTCCCTGAAACAGTATAAGTAGCTGGGAGAGAGGAAAAAATAAAGGCTTGCTTGCTTGCTCCATTAACTGAGTCTGCTTTTCTGTGAATCAATCCCGATGCCCTTCTCCCTTCTCGCCGTCACCGCTGCGCTGGATGCGACAACTTCATAGCAGGAGGGTGGGCGGATGGGCTGTGCAGAAGGCATGGGCCGAGGTGCCCCAGGGTGGGGGCCAGGATGGGCTGCAGCTCTGCCCGCCATGCCCGCTGCCCTGCTTCCGGTTTCTGAGCAGCATGGAGGGAGCCCGCAGCAAATGCCCTGTGTCCCACAGCAGTGAGTAGGCTCCAGTGGGCCGGCGGTGGGCGGAAACCAAAGTGTGGCCCATAAAAAAATGTTCCAGAAACAGAGAAACAGTCTCATGAAAAAAAGGCAGAGGCCTTTGGAAACCTCTTCACAAGCAGAAAAAAAGCCCATAGTGGATAGGTAGAAAGACATCATCATTTATCTGGGGGATGGGCAGGGCAGGTCCCACGTTGTGGCGCCATATGTCATTTAAGTTCAACTCGTCAGTATGCCAGGCTAGCTTCACGGTGGTAGACAGACGACCAGGGACACAAGGCTGAGTGGAGAAGCTGTATTTCTTTATTCATGAGCCAAAGGTACAAAAGACTAATCTAATCTAATCACCACACAGTTCTGTCCTCCATCTTTCTCCTCCAGTGGCAGAGTCAGGAACCCAGGAAGTATAGTGGGCGGGGAGAAGAGAGAAGCGTGAAAAGGCAAAAACTAAACCACAATCTCCCAGAGGCGGGGGTGGGGGGACCAAACCAATCTAACAGAATGGCCATGTAAATATACCACAACATCAAGCAATGTAACAGAAGGGATCCCAGAAGCAGAACTAGAAGCATACCAACAGTTTACTGTCATTCTCATTTTACAGATGAGACTGTGAGGAATCATGTTAGTTACCTTCCTAAAGATCACCCAACTAAGAAGGTGTAGACTGGAGTCTAAAAATGCATGTCTCTCAGTCTGTACTTCTTAGTTCTCCTGCAGTTAAGAAGAGGCTGTGTGGTAGAGAAACATGAATCCAGGTAATTATTTGATTTTTCTCTACTGGAACATGGTTACTTCTCCCAGACTCAACTTCATAATTCCTTTTTTTTTTTTAATTTTTTATTTAAGAAAGGATTAGTGAAGAAAAGCATAAGGTAGGAGGGGTACAACTCCACACAATTCCCAACACCCAATCCCCATAACCCACCCCCTCCCATGGTAGCTTTCCCATTCTCTATCCCTCTGGGAGCATGGACCCAGGGTCGTTGAGGGTTGCAGAAGGTAGAAGGTCTGGCTTCTGTAGTTGCTTCCCCGCTGAACAAGGGCGTTGACTGGTCGGTCCATACCCCTAGTCTGCCTCTCTCTTTCCCTAGTAGGGTGTGACTCTGGGGAAGCTGAGCTCCAGGACACATTGGTGGGGTCTTCAATCCAGGGAAGCCTAGCCAGCATCCTGGTGGCATCTGGAACCCGAGTAATGAAGCTGAAGGGTTGTCATTCCGCACGTGAAGTCTCTGGATACATTCTGAGGTAAAGCATGTTGAGGTAGCAATCGTTGCTTTGGTTAGGTTGTAATCGGCAGATGCAATGTTATTTGGTTTGGATTGGGAGATGCATACGGGAAAGTGGGCCCTATCCAAGGGTTCCAGGACTGGGGGAAGTAGGGGCTCTATAGTGAAGATGTGAGGTTCCTGCTGTCTTAGGGTTCAAAAAGACAATCAATAGTTAATATTATCATCACATTATTTGTTAATTGGGTTAACTTTGAAAAGTCCCTTTGTTATGGTTTGCTGGACAGTACCCAGTATCTTGTATATAGCTGTGCTATTGGAAGCTTCTAATCTACTTGGTCTAGGCTTTTGAGAGAGTCCGCATATCAAATACATAGCCTATATATTAAAAAGATTCAGTTTGTCTTTTGAGGAACTTTGAGACATACAATTGATTTCCCCCTCTCATATTAATTAGCTACTGATTTATATGTCTACATTTTGCTAGGACAGTGGGGGAAGGGGTAAAAATGCTTTAAGTATAGAATTGCTTTAAGGGTTGCAGAAATCTTGGTCATAAGTTCTTCACAGAATGCCATGTTCATGGTAAGTAGTCAATAAATATGTTCTACCATTCAAAGTCACTTACTATCCTGAAATTAGTCTGACTTATTATTTCATTGTATTACATAGTTAACAGCTGAGTTAATATGCACACTCTTCATAAAGGAATAAGCTAGGGATGAATGGAGAAAATATTGCTAACTTTACACCTGTTGCCATATGTGTGAAGATGAAGTGTGCATTTATACATACAGTTGTCTTTTTAAGTTTTCTATGATTACATAGAGATCTTTAAAACTTTAAGTTTAGGAGACAGATTATTGCTACTTAGAAAAATAGTATACAACTTACAGTTAAGGATTGTTATTGATTTTGGATTAAATAGCTTCATTGACTGAGGAAAATGATTTGAGTTTATTTTCCTAAGAAGCATGGGTTAGAGAACTGAGTGTAAGGGAGCCAGATGGTGGCACACCTGGTTGAGTGCACATGTTCGAATGCACAAGGACATAGGTTCAAGCCCCTGGTCCCCACCTTCAGGGAGAAAGCTTTGCAAGCGGTGAAGCAATTCTGCAGGTGTCTTTCTGAATTTTTACCTCCCCTTCTCTCTAGATTTCTGGCTGTCTCAGAAATACAATAAATACAGATAATCAAAATTTCTAAAAAGTGAACTGAGTATAATACAACCAAACTATGAAATATTTGATCTCTTACCATTACTGAAGTCACGCTGCCAAAGCTCAATTATCTACTTCACAGTTTTGCGCAAAATTTTGCCTGTGGAATTCTTTGTCTTTACCTTTATTTTTTTTTAACACAAATTGAATAGCAGAGATATTAAATGTCATTACCTAATAAGTTCATTCTTGTTCATGATCTTATCTGAACCACAAGCAATTCCTTCATTTCTTTCTATTGATTTGCAGTTTGCCTCTTTCTTTAATATTTTGCTGATGTTCTAGCTTGATTTCTCTTTGGAGACATGCTCTGTTTCTGAAATCAGATTAGTTTTGAGATCTGAAGATTTTGCTCTTACTGGTCTTTGACATAAACCTGAGCTTATGAACTGATTTTAAGAGAAATCAAGTCAAGACTGGAATGGGAAATACAATCTTTGGCACCCAATGCATGTGAATCACATTTGTCCCGCATGAGAGGCAGTCCCTTTTAACAAAAGTGATTTGGAAGCATATGTCTGGGAAGTAATATCTTATAATAATAACAAGGCAGTGCCAATTTACTATTTAGACTGATAATTCAAATAAGAAAATGTGCAGTTCAAAGTCAAACATAATTTTTAAAGGTCTGTGTTCCCAGATTGTCTATATGACTGCTCTGTTCTGTTCATGTTAGCTATCCAGAAGTGACTAATGATGTTGAACATTCTTCTGCCTGTTTGTAAATCAGACATTTACATTCATCATTCCTTATCATTCCTTCTTGATTGGGAGAACTGGCTTAGTTCAATGCTAAAAATTCTCAGAGATTAAAATGCTGTCGCCCCCCTCTTTTTTTGTTTTACATAGCCTCCTATCTGAAAACATTTCCTTGAAGTTTTGACAGCTGCAGATGAAGTCTTAGTACAGTAGAAAGAGTATAAGTTTTGGAGGAGGATAGATAGCTCTGAATCCATGAGCAAGTTACTCAAATTCCCTATGTCCACTTCTACACATGTAAAAATAAATACAGAATAGTATATATTTGGCAAGATTATGGCTAGAGATATATAAAATAACACATGTAGAACGTGGGATGATGATAATATGCTTAAAATGTTAATTTTAATTTCTTGATAATGTGTATTAAATGTCACTGATTCTGTATGAAAATGCCTTGGAGAACAATTCCTTGTAGAATTTCAGTCTGAAGGAAGAGGTAGAACAGAAATAAGTGCTCTTAGAAGAGTCAAACTATCTCACCCCTTACCATCATTAAGAAATGACAAACGTCATGAAATGATAAACTGATAGGCACATTTCCCATCACAGAAATTATACTATCGAGAAGATTTATAATTACCTGTAGTCCAGTGCACACTCTATGACTAATATTTCAAATAAATAACAGACAACAAAATTAATAGCTGACATTTTAAATGCTGCAACTTGTCACCAAATACTATAGCTCCTTAAGCCAGTAGCTGCCACCTTATCTAATTGGTACAGCAGTACTGTGCTATGCCCAATATTGCTGAAATGTTCTATAATACCCACAGACAATTCTCGAGCCTATTTTTGGTGCTCTACTTAACTTTTTGCCAAATCTGAATTACTGGGGTTTGAACTATTCAAATGCCATCTCATGCTAGCTTTCAGATTGATACTAATTACATTAATTGATAGTAATTTCCTCATCCCAAAATTTGGGAAATAATTTAGTGTTGGTAAGACTTCTGAAGCCACTAAGGTGACACCACCTGAAGACTTAGTACACATAAAAAATGCATGCTAGGACTTGCATTTAAAAAAGATTTATTTATAAACCATATCTTTTGTGACAACATTTATCTGAAACTATTGGCAAATAAAACTCTAATGGATAGATTAAAGATGTGTATAAACAGTAAAAAGTTTGTTATGTGTATAGAACTTTCTTTTTTTAATTTATTTTTTATTTAAGAAAGAATAAATTAACAAAACCATAGGGTAGGAGGGGTACAACTCCACACAATTCCCACCACCCAATCTCCATATCCCATCCACTCCCCTGATAGATTTCCCATTCTCTATCCCTCTGGGAGCATGGACCCAGGGTCGTTGTGGGTTGCAGAAGGTGGAAGGTCTGGCTTCTGTAATTGCTTCCTCACTGAACATGGACGTTGACTGGTCAGTCCATACTCCCAGTCTGCCCCTCTCTTTCCCTAGTAGGGTGGGTCTCTGGGGAAGCGGAGCTCCAGGACACATTGGTGGAGTCTTCAGTCCAGGGAAGCCTGGCCAGCATCCTTATGGCATCTGGCACCTGGTGGCTGGAAAGAGACTTACCATACGAAGCCAAACAAATTGTTGAGCAATCATGGACCCAAAGCTTGGAATAGTGGAGAGGAAGTGTGAGGGGGGTACTCACTGCAAACTCTAGTGTACTTCTGCTTTCAGGTATATATTTTGCAGTAGTTTATGGATACGTGTGAACATATGCTCTCTCTCACAGAAGCTGGTCTATATCTAGGTTTTGGAACTTTGTTAGGAAGTGAACCACCTGGGATGGAATTAGAGAATACTATGAAAGGAAAGGTCTCACCTGAGTAATGAATCTGAAGGGTTGTCGTTCCACACATGAAGTCTCTGGACACAGTCTGAGCTGAAGCATGTTGAGGTGGCAATCGTTGTGTTGATTAGGTTGCGATCGGCAGATGCAATATTATTTGATATGGATTGGGAGAGGCATGCAGGAAAGTGGGCCCTATCCCAAGGTTCCAGGACTGGGGGAAATATAGGCTCTATAGTGATGTGAGGTTCCTGTTATCTTGGGGTTCAAAAAGACAATGGATAGTTAATGCTGTCATCACATTATTTCATAATTGGGTTAACTTTGAAAAGTCCTTTTGTTAGGGTTTGCTGTATAGTACCCAGTATCTTGTATATAGCTGTGCCATTGGTTGCTTCTGATCTACTTGGTCTAGGCTTTGAGAGAGTCCGTATATCAAATACACAGCCTATATATTAAGAAGACTCAGTCTGTGTTTTAAAAACTTCGAGACATACAATTAATTTTCCCCCTTTCTCATATTGGGTATAGAACTTTCATGGCATTCCCTGTATAGGACCCACTCTCCTTGCTCATTTCTCTCTGCTTCCACTCGCCACTCAGGAAATCAACAAATAGTGAAGGGCTCTTCTGGTCTAAACAGTCTGATAAGCATTGTGTGAATGTGTGGGAAGGGGGTGGAGAGCAAAGATAGGAAAGATTGTGTGTCTGTCCTTGTCAGACTTTGCATTTTAAATTGAGTCATGAATTTTATCCTCCAAATAATAGTACAGCAACAGTGAATGTTAACAAAGTGAATGTACAGTTATTCTGATTGAGACGTATGAAAGATGATCAAATCTACTTGTAGACCAATTGAATAGAATATATAAAATGTAGTTTCGAAGTACATAGCTTTTTAAACTGTTTCTTAAGACTGAAAAAACTCTGGCAGTTATCACTAGGGGAGTGAAAGTATATGACTTTGATGCCAAGTGCAATCTAGAACTATATCCCTGTAATCTTATAAGCCACTGATAAAAATAAAATAAGAAAAATAGTCAAACCACTAATAAAAATAAAAATAGAAAAAATAGTGGCTTTTAAAAGCATAGTGCCATTTGTAGGAATTTGTACTGTGAATATATTTGTGCACATACACGTATTTATGTGAAAGAATGTTCTTTACAGCATTGTTTGTAATACAAAGAATGTAAGCAACCTGAATGTTAATCAGTGAGAACCTATTAAACAAATCAATTTGAGCTGACGATAGAATATTATATGCAAAAGAACAAGAAAGCACTTATATGTACTTGCATAAAACTTGTAGTGTAAAAAAAAGGTACATGTCATGGTCATATATATATTTGTGTATATACCTGTATGTATTATACTATATACAATATTCTTGAGAGAATATTTATGAAAATGTAATCTCTCAAATTCTAGCAAATACTATCACATTAAAGTGGAAATATATGGATAAAGAGATTTGAGGCCTTTTACTCTTCACTAGTAAGTTGTTTGAGTAACTATTATTATTTTTGTAGTTCTAGAAATATCAAAACAAGTAAATATGCTCTAAGGGCAGAAAGTAGTGCAATAATGGAATCATGTTCCAGGACCTGAACCCTACCCCATACCCCAGAGTCTTTGACTTGGGCGCAGTACACCAAACCCAGCCCAAGTTCTGCTTTGTAGTTTCTTATATTTTAACTTCTTTTTTATTATTAGTGATTTGATATTGAATGACAAGATTGTGGAATAAGAGAGGCACAATTTACACAACTCCCACCACCAGCGAGCCATATCCCATCCCCTCCAGTGGAAGCTTCCCCACTCGGTATTCCTCTGGGAGTATGCACCAAAGATCTTTATGGGGCGCATAAGATTGGAGGTCTAGCTTCTGTAATTGCTTCTCTGGTGGATACCGGTGGTGACAGATCGATCCTTAATTGCAACTTGTCTCTATCTTTCCCTAGTGGGGTAAGGCTTTGGGGAGGTGGGGTTCCAGGACACATTGGTGAAATTGTCTGCCCAGGGAAGTAAGGTTGGCCTTATGGAAGTATTTTTCAATTTCTATGAGTGAGATCATCCCATATTCATCCTTCTCTTTCAGACTTATTTCACTTCACATGATTCCTTCAAGCTCCATCCAAGATGAGGTGAAGAAGGTGAATTCATCATTTTTAATAGCTGAATAGTATTCCACTGTGTATATATACCACAACTTACTTAGCCACTCATCTGTTGTTAGACACCTGGATTGCTTCCAGGTTTTGGCTATTACAAATTGTGCAGCTATGAACATAGGTACAAACAAATATTTTTGGATGGGTGTGTTTGGTTCCCATCAATAATCAAAAGTCCATCAAAATGTCAACTTTCTGGGATGTTCTATGAGGTGCAAGGCCATTTTTAGTATCTTTTTTTTACATGCTTTGCTGAGTTCTTTGCAAACCCTTTGATCTGTTCTCAGCCTGGATCTGAAGCTTATTTTATTTTTACATATGTATTTAAAGTAAGCTTACTTTTCAGTTTTACAGAATTATTTACAGAGGCTTAGTTCTCGGTATCCAAATTCTCACATACAGCTAATGCAAATTTCCTTAAGTCTTCTATAACTTTAGTGAATTATTTATATTGACAAGGAATCCAAACATCAAACTAAGCTGATTTATAGTAAAATGTTCCAAAATGCTTAACACTTTATTAGTATTAAATAAATAAATGTTTAGGTTTTGATCCTGACTTAATGTGATATAGAGAAAACATATAGAATGGATTTTGATTAATATGGTTATATATTTCCTTGGACAAGTCTCTTTTATAAAACTGGTTATTAATTTATATGTCAATTTTTAAAAATTATTTCAATAATAGAGAATTATAAGACCATGAATTGAACTTTAAAAATGTATAGGGGGAAGGCCAGAATTCTGGCCTAAGTGATAGTAGGGACCTAACCTGGGACTTTGCTCATCAAGTCCTGCTGTCTACCACTTGAGTCATCAATCTGGCTCCAAATTACAATTTTATGTTTTAGTTTATCTTTCAATTACCATAGTGCCTCATATAGTTAAAACAATACTAAATATCACCTCTTTAAATATCACAGCTGCAGCAGAGGAATTGACTACATGGGCAGAACACAGGACTTGCTTGCTTCAGACCCAAGCTATAAAGCTCAGTCTACATATATTAAACCAATGCTTTGTCCTCTCTTATGAAATATATAAATAAAACTAAAATAAATAAATAAATACCACAGTGTGCCATACATTTCAGGTAAAAGCTAGAACCTATTAACTAAGACTCTTGACCCCTTCAGAAAAGGTTTGCTTCCTGGTCAGACTGTCAGAGAGCAGGGAACCATAGTAACCATCTTCAAACTTCTGACATTCTCAGTGATGTCACAGTCAAGTTCTGTGACTCTCATGAGGGAAAGCATAGAGGCCACACACCAGAGTTACAGGCCAAGTGCTTCAGCTTCGTGGAGGCAGGATCTTCAGGAGCCATGATGGAAAGCAGTTTTTTGAAGAAAGAGCGTGAATCTCCTGTCCTTCGAATCAAGATGCCTAAAAAAGGTCACAAGAAAACCAAGAGAAGGATATCTGCTTATACCTTCTTTCTGCAAATGTGCAAAGAAGAACATCAGAAGAAGAACGCTGATGCCCCTATGAATCTGATAGAGTTTTCTAAGAAATGTTCCAAAAGATGGAAAATGCTGTCAGCAAAAGAGAAGTCTACATTCAAAGACCTGGCGAAAGCTGAGCAAATGCGCAATGACCAGCAAACGCAGGCTCCTGAACCAGCAAAAAGAAGGAAGAAAGATCCTGTTGCTCCCAAAAGACCAATGTCTGATTTTTTCTTGTTTTGCTCAGACTTCCGTCCCAAGATTAAAGTTGCATTTCCTGGCATCACTGTGGGCAACCTGTCAAGGAAGCTGGGTGAGATATGGACCAACTTCAGTGACAGCGAGAAACAGCCTTACCGAGACAAGGCAGCAGAGCTAAAGGAGCAGTATAACAGAGATCTTGCTGAATATAAAGCCAGGACAATGGTTGGTGAGAAGAGTCCTCTGAAAGTTACAGGGGAGAAGGTGAAAGAAGATAAAGACTCCAAAGATTCAGAGGAGGAAGATTCTGATAAGGAAGGAGGTTCAGATTCTGAAGAGGACGGAGAAAAGAACATTCAATGGAAAGAAGAGGAAGTAGATTTACATTTGGAGGAGGAAGGAAAAGAGAAGAACATGCAATGGAAAGAGGAGGAAGATTCAGACTTGGAGGAGGAGGGTGACGAGAAGAACGTGCAATGGGAGGAGGAGGAAGATTCAGATTTGGAGGAGGAGGGTGACGAGAAGATCATGCAGTGGAAAGTGGAGGAGGATTCGGATTTGGAGGAGGAGGAGGGTGACCAGAAGAATGTGCAGTGGAAAGAGGAGGAAGATTCAGACTTACAGGAGGAGGATGACGAGAAGAACGTGCAGTGGAAAGAGGAGGAAGATGTGGATTTGGAGGAGGGTGGTGAGAAGAATGTGCAGTGGAAAGAGGAAGAAGATTCGGATTTGGAGAAGGTGGAGGGTGATGAGAAGAATGTGCAGTGGAAAGAGGAAGAAGATTCGGATTTGGAGGAGGAGGAGGATGATGAGAACATGCAATGGAAAGAGGAGGAAGATTCAGATTTGGAGGAGGAGGAGGGTGACAAGAAGATTGTACAGTGGAAAGAGGAGGAAGATTCAGATTTGGAGGGGGAGGAGGGTGATGAGAAGATCATGCAGTGGAAGAAGGAGGAAGATTCGGACTTGGAGGAGGAGGAGGGTGATGAGAAGATCGTGCAGTGGAAAGAGGAGGAAGATTCAGATTTGGAGGAGGGCGATGAGAAGATCCTGCAGTGGAAAGAGGAGGAAGATTCGGATTTGGAGGAGGAGGAGGAGGGTGACGAGAAGATCATGCAGTGGAAAGAGGAGGAATATTCGGACTTGGAGGAGGAGGAGGGTGACGAGAAGAATGTACAGTGGAAAGAAGAGGAAGATTCAGATTTGGAGGAGGGTGATGAGAAGATCCTGCAGTGGAAAGAGGAGGAAGATTCGGATTTGGAGAAGGAGGAGGGTGACGAGAAGATCGTGCTGTGGAAAGAGGAGGAAGATTCGGATTTGGAGGAGGAGGAGGGTGACAAGAAGATCGTGCAGTGGAAAGAGGAGGAAGATTCAGATTTGGAGGAGGAGCGTGATAAGAAGAAAGTGCAGTGGAAAGAAAAGGAAGTTTCGGACTTGGAGGAGGAGGAGGAGGGTGACGAGATCGTGCAGTGGAAAGAGGAGGAAGATTCAGATTTGGAGGAGGAAGTAGATGATGAGAACATACAATGGAAAGAGGAGGAAGCTTTAGATTTGGAGGAGGAAGTAGAGGAGGACAACTTTCAATGGAAAGAGGTGGAAGATTTATATTTGCAGGAGGAAAGTGATGAGCAGAATGTGCAATGGAAAGAGGAGGATTTAGATTTGAAAGAGGAAGAAGAGGAGGAGAACGTACAGTGGACAGAGGAGGAAGAAGATTCAGATTTGGAGGAGGAGGGAGAGGAAAGAATATGCAATGGAAAGAGGAGGAAGAAGACTCATATTTGAAGGAAGAGATAGAGGAGGAGAATGTACAATTGAAAGAGGAGGAAGATGAATAAATAAATAACAGGATAAAAATCTGTCTTCTTGTAACTACCTTAGAGAGCGCCATAGCCCATAGACCTGAAAGGTATCTGTTACCCTCATAGGTCTAATTACACAGTTAGGTTGTGTCCCAGAAATGTACTAATGAATGAGGGATTGACAGTGCTTATAGGAAGTGCCCATAGTTGTCTGGAGCACCCTGAAACTATCAAAGTGATAGATATTTCCATTTTTGTTGTTATTTTAGAGAGATTGAGGGAAAGAGGAGGAGGGGAGGGAGAAGAAGAGGAGAGATAGGACAGCAGCACTGCTCCATTATCCATGGAGCTCCCCCTGGTGTTGTTCAGGTGTTCCATGTGGTGTCAGGGCTCAAATCCAGGCCTCACACGAGGTAAGATGGGCACTCTACAGAGTTTCAGAATGAAAAGATTTGTGTTCTCACTAGTCATTTTGCTGCTGGTGTGCTAAGCCATTTATTTACTGATGTTTTCTGGCATTTCCTTTACTTAATTTGTAAGGTGATGCTCACTATATAGTTGACTGGACACTGACTTATGAAATGTACATAACTGTAGTTTGTGAAAAGAACAGGACAACTGAGACACTCTCTTTGCCTGGCTGGAGGTTGTGGGATGATGCTTTTGGAAGTGTGGGAGCTGAGGGCTGTACTGGGAGGATGGATGGGGGACCCCATAGAGGTGCCCCCTTAGCTTCAGTTCATCTGGTTTGTGTCTGCGGAGACATGGAAGTCTGTTGCCCTTCTGAGCTGTGGAGGAGGGGGCCAGCGGGCATGAGGAGTGCTTGAAAACTTTTTAAGTGTGGTAGTTTTATATTTTCATTATGCCAGGAAATGAAACAGAGGTCTTTCTCATAGCTTCCTGGCCCAACAATTTTATTTTGGGAAGAGAGAGAGAGTAGAAAGACACAAAGCATTGCTCCACAATCCATGAAAATCCAAATATGGAGCTCTACAGAGCCTGTCCATGATGCCTTGATGCTCCTTCCATCTGATATAAGAGATCAAACCCAGGGCTTCCTACATGGTAAATATACTGTCTATCTGCTGAGCAATCTGGCATGTGGTGGTACAGAAGACTGAACCTACAGTCTCTGAGATCTCAAGCATTCAAATCCTGGAAAACTTTTAAATATTTATTTATTTTGGATAGATAATACAAGAGGGGGTGGGGAGATAGAGATGGAGACAGAGACACCTGCAGCACTGTTTCATTGCTTGAGAAACATCCCGCCAGCAGATGGGGGACTGGAGCTTGAATCAGGATCCTTGCACACTGGAATATGTGTGTGTTTAACCAGTTGTGCCACTGCCTGATCCCTTTATTTTTAGCAGACTTTAGAATTCTTCATTGTCAATGAAGCTAAGAGCCACGGTATCGATGAAAGTTCAAGAAACAATTTACAAGGTTATAGTTTTTCTTTTTTTTTCTTTTGTTTAGAATTCTGAAAAATTATTGAAACTAAACAGTATTACATTAAAAACTTGGCGCCTGTTATCTGTTGTCAGTCAGAGTTCACGGCGCCAGTATGCCAGGCTAGCTTCGCGGGCGGGAGACAGAGATGACCAGAAACTCATGGCTGAGCTGAGAAGCAGTATTTCTTTATTCACGAGCAGGCAAGCAGTCCAACAACCTAATCACAACACAGTGCGCTCCTCCGTCTCTCACCTCCGGCTGCAGCCGTCCCAGTCCAGAACCCAGGAAGTATGTAGGATAGGGGGCAGGGAGAAGGAAGAAGCGCGAAACTAACAAGGACTAAACCAAAATCTCCCTGAGGCAGGGGGAGTGAAACCAAACCAATGTAACAGAATGACCATGTAAATAGACCACAATGTCAAGCAATGTAACAGAAGGGATCCCAGAAGCAGAACTAGAAGCATACCAACAATCTGTGAAATCATTTGATGGTAGAGAATTTTACTTTGGGAATGTCAGAATATTTAAGGTGTGGATCACACATAAGTATAACTTTTTTTTTTTTGCCTCCAAAGTTATTGCTGTGGCTTGGTGCCTGAACCACAAATCCACTGCTCCTGGAGGCTTATTTTTCCCCTCTTGTTTTATCATTGTTGTGGTTATTATTATTGTTGTTACTGATGTCATTGTTGTTGGATAGGACAGAGAAAAATGGAGAGAGGAGAAGACAAAGGTGGGGAGAGAAAGACACCTGCAGATCTGCTTCACCATTTGTGAAGCGACCCCCCTGCAGGTGGGGAGTGGGGACTCGAACTGGGATCGTTATGCTGGTCTTTGCATTTCTCGCCAAAAGTATAACTTCTTAAGGTTTCTTTTATGTCATGCTAATAAATTGCATTAATTATCTTTGACACCCATTAATTTAGCAATAAATCAAAGACTTGAGCATGATTTGAGTGGTTTTTCTAGTGTATACATACCTTTTGAGTTTATCAAACATTTACAGATACTACAATATGATCAAATAAATATTTATTCATTTTATATTTTATTTTATGTTTATTTTATGTTTTATATTTATGGACTAAATTTATAATTTTTATCATTTTTATACAATCACATTCTTGGGTAGAAATGAAGATTAACAAAGTTATAGTCATCACATGTGTACATTATCTTATTTTGCCATGATAGGTGCCTAAATATTGTACCTTCCATCAGCTTGTCATCTTCCTCACCAGTATTTTCTTTATAATTTTTTCTTGCCACCAGGGTTATTTCTCAGGCATTGTACCTGTAGGATGAATCTTCTGCTCCCAGCAGTCATTTTCTCTTCTTATCTCTCCTTTCCTTTTCGTTTCATAGGACACAGACAAATTGAAGGGATAGGGTGGGACAGAGATAGATTGATAGATAGATACATAGATAGATAGATAGATAGATAGACAGACAGACAGACAGGCCTACAGCTCTGCTTCACCACTCATGCAGCTACCTCCCCACTGTTGAGGACCAGGGCTTAAATTGGTTCCTGTGCCCTGTGGTGTGTATGCTCAGCTGGATGTGCCACCACCCAGCTCCATTGTATTGTTTTTAAAGCTTTATTTTGTTGGGAACATGCTGCTTGGTGTGATCTTACAGCAGTTTATTTATTCTTGAAAATTTAGCACTTTCTCTCATCACCTCATAAATGTATTTGCTCTAGTTTACAAATTTACAAAAAAAAAAGTATTGTTTTGGAGGAAGTGCCAAAATATCTTCACATATCTTCCATTATATTCTTTGTTGCTTAGGTGTATTTTAGTCTTCCTTTCTGATTTATCATTAAGAGGTTTTCTTTTACTTTAAGAATCTGAAGTCTGTCAAAACAGTGCATTAAATGATTCTGAATCATCATGAGTCAATCTTTTGTATTCTTCTCCCAGAGATGGACAGCTGGTTGTGCAATTGAAACATACCTGAAACCTTTTCTGTACATCTTGACTGAGAAAATTCTTATGTTTCTAGATATTCTAGGGATAGGGAATATAAAAGTTGGTTGGTAACCTTGGGTAAGAGTTTTTTGGGTGGCCTGGTATTCCTGATGTTTGGAGGCATGCCATTGGAATTTCCTGTGTGTTTTCAGTTATGTATATATACAACATTACAGTCTTTACTGGGGACATGGAAAATCCCCTGTTCTCTGTTGGTTTACAGTTTTACTGATGGAAAAAGAGCAAATGAAAAGTCTATTTATACGATCTTTATTGGATTGACTTTTCAGTTCAAGATGAAAACATACTTTCAAGATGTGTAAATCACAGTGAGGTTACTTCCTGTTAGATCTATGTATTGTACCATTTTGTTTGAGGGGAGGTAAGTAATTTGGGTGAAATGTCAGTTGAATTTTGACAAATGCAACTGGGTCTGTAACAGGACCACCCAAGTTCATTACCTCTTCCTATTGGAAGAATGTTACCCTAGAATCAGTCTGTATTACTGACATGCCATGATGGCTAACTCCTTTCCTTTGAATTTTATATATGCAGCAGATGGTGTTGAATATATGCATATATTTTGTGATGAATGTCAAGTTGAAGTCTGAATTAGTACAGTAGAGAAGTGTGTAATGGCAACATAGCTATAAAGTGTTAGATTAATTCACTGCCATCTGTCTTTATTTTGATAATCTACTTCTGTGGGCACCACACAAGCATTGTAAGTTCTTTTAAAACTGTGTTTCTAACACACAAAATCCCTAAAGCTACAACACACTTTCCTGTCCTGAGGCTAAAAACAAAACCAAACAAAATAACCCCCATTCTTGAAATATTTATATTGACCTTTCTAATCTCTGTGTTTGAGTTTGTCTACATTTCTCTATAGATAGTGAGAGGAAAATCATTGTGTTTGAAAAGTTATAGGGGTTTTACTATAGAATCCCCAAAACCAAAGCTATTGATAATTTATGTATTACTATTTTTCTTACTTGAGCTCTCATTATTCAACTATATAATGTTAAATATATATCACTATATGGAGGACTTTGGTAAATGTTATTAACTCTTTGGGAGGGAATATTTCTTTTTAAAAATATTTTTATTTATTTATTATTGCAGAGAGAGAAATTGAGAGGAGTGGGGGAGATAGAGAGAGACAGAGACACCTGCAGCCCTGCTTCACCACTTGTGAAGCTTTCCCCCTGCAGGTGAGGGCCAGGGCCTTGAACCTGGGTCCTTGTGCACTGTAATGTGTGCGCTTAACCAGGTGTGCCACCGCCTGGCCCTGGGAGGGAATGTTTCTAAATAAATCTAATTTTTATACAGAGTAGAAGTTCATAGAATATATTTTATGCAGAATAAGTTAATCAAATCTGTATCACTAGTGAAAGTGGTAAAATCTATATATAGATAAGATGCCGTATTCTTAGAGGACAGCCCCCTTCTCTGTCTCCCTCCCCTGCCTCCTCTCTCTCTCCATGGAATTTCACTTGTTTTGTGTTTGTTTCTCTCAGATGGTGATAGGGATTTGAACACAAGGCCTTACACACAGAAGGCAGTCCACCTGCTGAGTGACACCCTCCTCTGGGAGTGATTTACTTTCAAATGACATTTGAATATTGAAATAATGACAAAGGCATTCTATCTAAAAGGGCTTATGTTTTTGCCACAGTTGACTATTAGAATTTCATTAATTTTGGAAAAGAAAAATGATAAATGCATATTTACTTATTTAGAAGTTAATTAATTAATTTTGCAGCAGGGGCCTCACACATGAGCGATTTCACCTAGCTAACTGTTCATTGCTTTTATTTCAGAGAGTTAGAGAAAAAGAGATCACAGCAGCATTCTACCATCAGTGGAACTTCCTTTGGTACAGCCCATGGTATTCGTATGTGGTATTGGAACTTGAGCCTGGGTCCTCATGCTTAGTAAAGCATGAGCTGTGCCATATGAGATCTTCCCCTGCCCCTTACCGTGTATTTTAAAGTTTCAATAATAAGAACAGAATAGGAAGTAGCATTTTGAAAAGTAAGTCTTCCCTTCAGTTTCCTGTGATTTTATTATTTATATGAAAATTTATTGAAGAGCTCAAAGTGCTACATAATATTAAAATGTCATTTTATAAGTTATTTATTTGTATTTATTGGTTAGAGATAAATTGAGAGGGAAAGAGAAAGGTAGAGGGACACACACCTGCAACACTGCTTCACTGCTCTTGAAGAAGTGTCTCCCTTGCAGGTGGGATTTGGGTCCTTGAGCCCGAATCCTTGCACACTGTAATGTATGCGTTCATCAATCAGGTGCACCACCAGCCAGCCCACAACACTAGTATTTTTATAATAGATTGTAAAGTAATGAATTTTATTAGAGATCTTGCGTTTATATTTTATTTCTGCATTTTGTGTTGTTGTTTAATTCTTTATTATACCTTAACTTGTAAACTTTACAGTTTAAATACTATTTTAGGTGAAAAATTAGAGATGTGTTCATGTTCTAGAAGATTTATTTTAAAAATATTTTATTTTCTTTGTGAATAAATACAGAGAGAAATGAAGACGGAGGGGGAGATAGAGGTAAAGACACACCTGCAGAGCTGCTTGTTTGCTTGTGAAGTTTCCCTCCATTGTTGGGGACGAGGGACTTGACCCCAGGTCCTTGTGCAATGAATGTGTGGACTCAATCATATGTGCCACCATCCAGCCTTTGGAGGGTTTCTTTCAGAAATAGTATACATATGAAGTCCCTTTTAATTTAGCTTACAATTATCCATAAGTGTAAAGCACTCTTGGATAAATTTTATGTAACAAAACCATAGTTATTGGAGGTATAAGTCCATCGCCAGTTAATGGACTTGCAAATCTCTTTGTTATATTCTCTAGTATTCCAGGATCACTTAATTTTTACCACTTTCAGTCATATAGCTTGTATTATATAGAGAGTTAGATTTATAGATCTTGTAAATCCTGGGTCCTACTGATGGTGGTTCTATTTGACAAGAAAACCTGTTTTCTTTTTTTCTCCTTTGCAAGTTTCACCCAACAATACTTGTTTTTGACCCACATGAATCCTGATAAAGTGGGTGTTTCATTGCCTGGAAAGTTCCTTGAATGCTTAGGATAAAAGATACTCCTCTAAATACCAAGTTTTACATTATCGATTGCTTGCTAGTATGTGCTTGGGTGTATCCTGTCCAACCTAATTTTCTCCCTAAAAAACTTCTCCATCACCCCTGCTGAGACTTTTTTTTCACTACATTTTGTTGGCTTCTCTCCCCTCTGTGCCCATATTGTGATAAAATCACTATGGTTAAAAGTTATAGTGAACCCTTTTAAAAACCTAATTATTTTTACCCTATCTATGGTAGAGTATCACTGACCAAAAAATCTAAAGAGCATTGGGGTAAAATAAATAGATAACCACTCCCAAATGTAAGGACACACATCAGCAGAGAGAAAGATAGCTCCCTAAATCACACTGCCATGCTGGGGCACTTTCATGAGGCTTATGTATAAAGTGGTATTTTTGTAGCCACTGGTCAGAACTGTAATTAGAATAGCTATTGCTGCATGTACTGCTGTTACTGCTGGCATCTCAAAAATGAAAATCACTTTTTATCTCTTCACCATAAACAGATACCATAGCAAAAATGTATTTATTCATAAATTCCACAAATCAAGAAAGACGTCAAACTAAAAGCAGGTCAGCTTTGGCTTCATACTCTATAAGTCTTGAGCATTTCAGGAAAAAAGAGCTTTTCCAGTTCAGATAATTTTGGTGAGTTATGAAATCCTTGAACTATTGTGGGTCTATAATTTTTCAGGAGGCTGGAAAATCGCCAAGAAAATGACTAAGATGACTTTTAATGCATTGCCATATAGTTACTAAAGTTCAAGTGGTAAACAAATAAAGGGTGGAAATGTCATTCTGATTTTTAAATATACCATAATTTCTTTATGAGATTCCTCTTATCAAGAAACTTCCTCCTTTAGGTTTCTTTGACATCTCATTTGTTGAACTGTTTATAAAACATAGAAATGTGAAGATGTATTAGATGTTGTTTACAAAATATTAGCAAACTAAACTAGACTAAAACTCCACTTTAAACTTCTAACTGCTGAATATTAGACTGGTTGGTACATTTTCAGGGGCTTTACTTTGATGTTTTTAGTCTTGGGGATGAGATTTGTCACCAGGGACTCAATACTTTAGGCTGAATTTTTCAAAGCTAGGAAAGGAGGAAGGGAGGGAGGAAGGGAGGAACCAAACACAGCAACAAAGTTTCCCCAAGTCTGCTGGGGCTGGCCAAAACTAGATTACATATAAGGGGAAACAGGTATGTTCCTAGGTGAGCTGCCTTGCCAATCCTCCTAAGGAAAAAAATAGCATTAGACTTCTATTAAGTTTATGTGACAGATTAGGCCATTTTCAGGGAATAATTCTCTGTCCATCTCTACAGTAAGGTGGTAAGGGACCCTAGTCCACAGATGTCAGTCTTGTCTATGTCATTTTTGTAGGCCAGTGGGATTCTGGTGACGTGAATAGAGTTTTGAAATGTACCAGGGCAGTTGGCCTCACCTGATTGTGTCTATGCCTCTGTTATAAAACTCACGTTTCACCTCTCTCTCTAGTTTAGGGAGGACATTACTCATACAAAGCAGAATTTTTCTCAGCCTGCAACATAGAATTAACCTGAGCTGAGTCTAACTCAACTCAACTAATAGCCTATCATATGACTATAGTAACATTATTCATACATTTACCACTATTGCTGTATTTAATGAGTTTAGAGTGATTTGTACAGGAAAAGCTAGCAGAAACACTTGAATTAGCAGTTTTTAATACATACAATTTCTGCACTCCTCACACATGTGCATGAAATTAAAAAACTCAAATTTTGCCATAGCATAAAATTAAATTTTGAGCACTCATCTAAGAAATGGGACTAATACTTCCTTCCACTGTAATTTTGTTTCCTATTCATTACATGCATAATTTATGGGGAGAAATGGAATTCTGAGATGGTATTTGAGAATTAGAATTTGGGACATAACTTTGGTTACCACACCATACATTTAACTTAAAGATAGAGAATCTGTACTTTATCTTCCACCCTTACTCAATTTTAAAAAATATTTACTGCCACCAGGGATTCACTTGGCCTTCATACCTGTGCAATTGCACCATTCCTTATGCAACATTTGTTATTGTTACTACCAGGGTTTCACTGTTCTGGACCAACTTTTACATATATGAAGAGACAGAAGCAGAAAGATACCAGAAGAGAGATACCACAGCACTAAAGCACCCCTCAGTACAGTGGGGGCTAGGCTTGAACCTAGGCCATGTAGATAGCAAAGCTGTCACCCATGCTTGTGCTGATTTTTCCTTCGGGTCTTCCTCCCATCCCCTTCCCTCCCCTCCCTTTTCCTTCTCTCCTCCTCACTTTTATCTTGTCTTGTCCCATCCCATCCAGTCCCCTCTCATCTCATTTCATTGTATTTTCTTTATATTTTATAGAGGGAGAGACAGAAAAGGTGTACTCTAAGGTCTTATTTATTATTTTTATGATAAAAAGATAGAGAGGCCAGAACACTACTGAGCTGTGGTGTATGCAGTTTGAGAGATCGAACCTTGCATCTCAAGCATGCAAGTCCTGTGCTTTACTACTAAGCAGTAACCCCAGCTTCCTTCTTTCACTTGTTCATTTTCTTCTAAGATTCTTACCTGAGACCCCACCCCACTTCCATCCCATTATAGAAGACAGATTAATAGGAGAAAACAAAAAGTTGAATAGTATATATATCATCTACACCCATGGAAGAGGCTCAGGAATACTGAGCAACTCCTGAAATGACCTAAACCCTCATCTTACCTTAATCCTCAGTTAAAGAGAAGAGATAATGTTGAAGGTGGAAGGAGACAGTTAGGGGAGACTTCTAGGCAAAGTGTAGTAAATAAGGACAAGGTTGCTAAAATCGTCCTTATCCCAAAGCAGCATATTTCGGGTGGCAAATTCTGCTCTCTTTCACATTGTGGAAACCCAGAGATCACATGATTATTCTTGTTGACATTTTAAAATTGGAAGTTTCTCTGTTGTGACTGTGCTGACATCCCTTCATTGGTGTTTACTAAGAGTTTAATCAGTGTCGCCTTGCTGGATGTATGACCTTAGGATGTGCCAAATTAAATTCGATGTTGTCTTGCCTGGATTACTGAATGTTATTTTCCTATTTGCTTTGAGATATTCCTCTCTGTAGAAATAATGTAAAACACAGTTATCACCTTTGTGGCACCTACACTCTAGGACTTAAAAATGTAGAATTGTTGTTTTCACCAGGCTAGGTGTTTTCTCCGGGCTGGCTTCACGGGCGGGTAACAGATGACCAGGGACTCATGGCTGGGTTGTATGCAGTATCTCTTTATTCATGCAGGACGCAGCACAATCTAAGACGAGCTAAGCTAAACTCAAGTACCCTAAAACTCACAATGCTGTATATATATATATATATATATATATTTGCCAAGTAGGGTGGAAACAGGATGTGACATAGAGAGGGTGGAGAGAAAAGTGACTGGTGAAAATCAGAGTGTGACAAGGAGGGGGCAGAGCAGGCGAGAATCCTATCACTGAACCACCAATGCCCTGGAGTGCTTTATGTAAATGTAAAAGTGATTTATGTAAATAGACCAAAGCTTTGAATGGGATTAAATCTATCCCTATATAGGCATATGGTTAAGCAGAAGCCAGGGGGAGCTGGCATACTATCCAACATAGAATGATAATTGTAGACTTTTAAAGTATGGTTCAATATTTGAATAAAAGTTTGGCCTCACTTCCCTGGACAGACGACCCCACCAATGTGTCCTGGAGCTCTGATTCCCCAAAACCCCATCCCACTAGGGAAAGAGAGAGGCAGGCTGGGAGTATGGATCCACTAGTCAACACCCATGTTCAGCGGGCAAGCAATTACAGAAGTCAGACCTTCCACCTTCTGCATCCAACAGTGACCTTGGGTCCATACTTCCAGAGGGTTAAAGAATAAGAAAGCTATCAAGGGAGGGGATGGGAAATGGAGTTCTGGTGGTGGGAACTGTGTGGAGTTGTACCCCTCTTATCCTATGGTTTTGTCAGTGTTTCCTTTTTATAAATAATAAAAAAAAGAGAAAATAACAAGTATGTATAGTGAAGATAGTAATCTGGGAAATATGAACCCCTATATTCAAGTGTTGTGTTAAAGTCAGAAAAATGAGCAGTGGTAGTCATCAGACTCTATTATTTGTTTTATAAGCTTTTCTGTATTAACAGTTACTTTAATAAAAAGTTTATGTAAAAAAACAGGTTGGCCTCATTCAGTAAATAGAGTTTTAGGTTAAGCTCTAAGTAAGCTCTATGCTTTTATACCAGTTGCACAGATATGCTTGATGGTTTCCAAACAACTGTTGACCAGTGACTTACTATGTCAGAAAAATCTGGAATATGTGTAGTCCAGGTGAACTAAAAGAGAAGTCACTCTCTAAGATATGGCAGTTAAATTACTAGTCACTTTATATTGATGCTTTAAGATCACAAGTTGCCTTACTATTTAGTAAGTTCAATGACTTGGGCATGTTAGCCTTGAACAAACAAACAAATAAACTGACCAATTATTTCACCAACAAAATGGATTTACTTCCAAACAACAAGAAAAAGACAATTTTAAAGTACAGTTTCAAGGCCAGACACACATGAACTTCCTATAGTTAAATGTAACCTTCAGGGGGACAGTTCTATGCAAAAGGGCATACTCCTTCTTTTCTTGGGCCAGGGAAGCAACATCACTTTCCAGTGGATATACAGGGTATCAGTAATGTAGTTTGCAGATTCCAAGCTTGTAAACTTTGCATCTCTAACCTCATTAAGACTGGGTTTCTCAATATAAATTTGCACATGTTGTAAGAGCTAGGAAACATTCTGTGCTCATGAAAACAGAAGAAACATTTGTATTAAATATCTAATACCTAAAAGTGGTCACTATGGAAGAGTGCCAGTGTAAACCAGGAACTTCAAAGATGAATTTGGCAGGATTTAGTTATAATTTTGAATAGAAATGCAGTCTACATTTACAAGGAAAAATCCATTATTATGGAAATGTGCAAAGTAGGTAGCAACTGTTATTTACCTAGTGTTGGCAATGGTGGTTATAATTTTAATAGCAGTGTTAATATCATGCTATGAGATTATAGAAATCATCGACTCAAATTACCTGCAAATATAAATCACAGTGATACCTTTAATTAATAGAATCAAGAAAATTATGGCGAATTTCCTATTGATGAACTTTTTAAAGTAGCACCTTTGGTGAATTATAAAGAGGGTTGGAAAGTGCAGTGAAAATGTATAAACCCAAACCTAGACTTCTTGTATATTATAAGGGAGGAAAATAAATTTCACTTTACCTTTCTAGACTCTTATCTGATAACTACCTAGACTAAAAGAGAGATGAATTGGAGGGGAGAAAAAGTTTAATAACATGTTCCTCCTATTCCATAAAATGCCCAAGCCATCCCTAAAAATACTATCTTCAGGAAAAGACAGAAGATTTAGGGAAAGAAGCTACTGTAGGAAGCTATCAGGAAAAGCACAATTGAGAGTCGGGCGGTAGCACAGTGGGTTAAGCGCAGGTGACGCTAAGCACAAGGACCAGTGTAAGGATCCTGGTTCGAGCCCCCGGCTCCCCACCTAAGGGGAATCGCTTCACAAGCGGTGAAACAGGACTGCAGGTGTCTATCTTTCTCTCCTCTTCTTTGTCTTCCCCTCCTCTCTCCATTTCTCTCTGTCCTATCCAACAACAACGAGATCAACAGCAACTACAACAATAAAACAACAAGGGCAACAAAAGGGAATAAATAAATAAATATTTTTTAAAAAAGAAGAAAAAGCACAATAAATAAGGATAGGATTGTTAATGTAGATTTTAAACCAAAGCCTTCTCCATTCATAAGAGTTCCTAGAAATTTGGTCACACCCCTCTTTCTGGTGGGGAAAGAGGGAGAGGGAGAGGAAGGGAGAGAAAGACACTAAGACTTTTAATTAGTGATTTAATGTTGACTTCCAAAACTATAAGATGATAGGGGTATAATTCCATACAGTTCCAATCACCAGAGTCCTGTGTCTCTCACTCTCCTCCAAAGGAAACCACAGTAGTTCTCCCAAGGTCACCAATATAAGCTGATTCTATAACTATCTGTCTATATCTATATATCTATATCTATACCCCCATTTTTTCAGTGGTCCTACCTTCACTTCCTTTTTAGGTCACCCTGACACCTGTTACTACTTCCAAATGTCTTTCCTTTTTTTTCCCTCTTCTCTCTCAGATAACTGAAACCTTGACTAGCTTCCTCTCGTGTTTTCCAGATTTGCTTCCCTTAAATTGATGGTATTCAAACAAGATTCCCAGTGACAAACACTTAGGGTCCTGATGGAATAATGGTAGAGAGCCCTTTGGTTTACTTCCCCTATTGTATACCCCTCCTGGGAGTATGGACCAGAATCCTTTTTGGGGTGCAGAAGGTGGGGAGTTCCGTCTTCTGTAATTGCTTCTCCACTGAACATGGGCATTGGGAGGTCGATCCATACCCCCAGCCTGCTTTTATCTTTTCCTAGTGCAGTAGGGCTCTGGAGAGGTGATGTTCCAGGAAGCATTGCTGAGGTCATTTTCCCAGGAAAGTCAGGATGGAATCATAGTAGCATCTGGGACTTGGTGGCTGAAAGACAGTAAGATGGAAAGCAGGATACAGTATTTAATAATAAACAGGAACCATAAAGTAGAAATAGAGTATGTTGCCCAACCTCCCTTTGGAGCATGTTCCCAGAGGGATATAGAATAGGACGTCTTTCAAGGAAGAGGATGGGATACAGAACTCTGGTGTTGGAAATTGTGTGGAATTGTATCCCTCTTATCCTATGGTTGTGTCAGTATTTCCATTTTAAATATTTTTTTAATTCTAAAAAGAAGTAGAAATAGAGCAGATTAAAGTAGAGGCCTTATGGTGAAAGAAAACTAGAAAGTCTATTTTAGGTATGGTCCTAGGAGCCTATGTCATAATAATCTTTGTTTGAGCCTGATAGCTAACATAGGGGTGAACTAGAAATATTGTTTTGGAAGATGATGTCAGAGAGGACAGTAGAATTAGGAAGCAAGATTAGAGCAGAGAATATTTACCAAATGAGTATGGACCAAAGTTATTTTTGGGGTGCAGAAGGTAGGAGTTCTGACTTCTGTAATTGCTTCTTTGCTGGAATTGGGTGTTGGCTGGTCAGTTCATACCCCCAGCCTGTTTCTGTCTATCCCTAGTGGGGTAGAGCTCTGGAGAGGTAAGGTTCCAGGACACACTGGTGATATCATCTTCCCAGAGAAGACAGGGTGGAATCATGGTAATATCTTCAACTTGGTGTCTGGAAGGTGGCAGGACATAAAGTGAGACAAAATAGTTAATGAACAGGAACCAAAAAGTAGGAACAGAGCACATGAGATTAGGGATCTTAGGATGGAAGAAAGTTTGGAAGTCTATCTTAGGCATGTTTCTCAAGGCTCACGGCTATGGTGGTTTTTGTTTGAATTTGTTAGCTAGCATGAAGTTGGATAAGAACATTGTCTGAGAAAATGGTGTCAGAGTAGAGAAAAGGACTATAGAGCTGGATTAGGGCAGAAAGTAGCTCCCATTCTTGAAAAAAAATCTGTGGGTAAAATTAACTATTTACCTCCATCCACCTGATCCAAGGCCTAGATATAATAATAATAATAACCACAACAACAATAAAACAACAAGGGAAGCAAAGGGGAAGAAAAAAAAGCCTCCAGGAGCAGTGGATTTGTGGTGTTGGCACCGAACCCCAGCAATAACCCTGGAGGCCAAAAAAAAAAAAAAAAAAAAAAAAAAAGAACTTACTGTTTCCACCTTTTGATAGAGGCTGCAATTTCATGGAGAGTTGCTTCAGTCTTTCTGAACCATCCCTCTTCTTCATCTTTAAATAGAAAGAGTGGACTAGTTGTATCTTCTAGATTGGAAATTCTTTCTTCTGCATGTGTGAGTCTACTTTCTAAGCCTTCTCCCTGAGCGTGAACTGCAGTTAGTGTCTTTTACTCCCTGAAGTTCTGTTTGAATTTTTTTTTCATTTTTCCTAACTCTGATTGACGTTCTTCTTTCATGCTTTGAAGAATCTTAGGGAACTCTGAGTTCCTCTCTTGTGTGTAAAATGCTCTTTCAAGTCTGGCTTAGATTCTTGGAGAGTCCTCATAATGAGTTTTCTGTAGTCTGTTTCTGAGAGTTTCTCTAAATCTGTAATTCCTTGGATTTCCTCTGTTTTGTTTCTATCTGACTGATATGACATGCTTAGCTGTTTAGTTGTGTTTCTTTGCTTGCTTATTTATTGTGCTGGTTATTGCTGGCCAGCAGGTGGAGTGAATGTGATCTCTAGGCTTCTGATCTCTGTATGATCCCTGTGAGGGGTGGTTGTTTTGGGCTATCTTATGGTCACAAATGCTCTTTGTTTTTTGTTGTGTCCTTGTCTTAAATTTAGAAGGCTAAGCTTCCCACCCTCCCCCCGAGTCAAAGATTGGAAAGATTGGAAGGTTTTAAGCCCCTTTCTCTTTTCTTCCAGCACTAGGAACAACCTTCACTGCTTGCTGAGCTTAAAGCAAAATTATCAAAATGAAGTAGCTCAGCACTGTGCTGCCTGGAGCTCTGGTGTTCTTTCAACCTGCGCCCCATTCTGCCCCACCTACATGTGAGCACTCACCTGAGGCTGCAGATCTTTCAGCTGTAGATTATGAGTTCAATGGAATATCTTGTATTTATTTGTTGCTTTGGAGGGGGGGAGAAATAATTCAATCCCAGTTATTCCATTACCACATCTCCTGGAGGTCCCGAGATGACTAAATCTCTAGAAATTCAAATCCCTAGCCTTACTATATACCTAAAATTATTTCCCTTGATTACTGTTTGAGTAAAAAGAAACCAGCATATACCACCCCCCCCCCGGGTTCTTTAAGGCTGGGCAAGTATTCCAACAAGAAGGAAGCAGATTGATTAATGAAAAAGTAATGAGAAGTATATTAACAACATGCGTACTTCCTGCACATACTGGTGAGTCCCATGAATTCTGAGAAACTCGTGTTGCACAGGCTTGAGTGCCATCTTAAAAGTTTTCCAGTGTAGAGGTTTGGGAGAAGAAGAAATGAAAGCCAGGAAGGCACAGTGACACAAGTTCCATCTTCTCTAGGATGAAGAAAGATAGGATCAGTAAAGTATAAATCTTGCTGCCTCCTGGAGTAGTGGTTCAGGGGGGTAGTGATTCTCCTTGGTTAAGCGTTCACTAGTGGTTCCAAGGAGCTGCTGGGAACCAACCACAGTTGGACGAAGAGGCTGCTGAAAGCTCTGGTCCTCCACTCTGGGGGATATTGGGGTGACAGATTTTTGCTCTTACACTATTTTCCTGATAACTTCTCCTAACTTCCCTCCATCAAATATAGGTTATTAAACTTCTGTTGTTTTCCTTCTGTTATTCTATCTTTTCAGAGGGATCTGAGTGAAGTACCTAGAATAATATAGGGAACATTACTTTTGTTTTGCTTCTTTTCCTTAAAGGAATTGGAAAACCAAGTTATGCTTATATTCCATACGTAAATTATTTATTGTGTAACTTGTGAATTAAAAAAAGAAAATACGTGATAATACACAATGCTTTTTACCACACCTTTTTAATTCTTTCAAAACCTTTTTAATTCTAGAACTCTACTACTGTTTAGGCAGAATTATGTGACATTGAAGAAGGTGTAAAAGATGGATTTTTTATGTATAATAAAATGTGTATTGTCTTGGTTGATGGCTGTTTTTCATTTCTAAGAAAGGCAATTTCCTGTTGGATAGGGGGAAAAGAACCTTTATTGAGCAGTAAATAGCTGAATGTAATAAAGTCCTATCAGTTTTGATAGTTCATTTGATTCTTGATGACTTTTATTTTATTTTTTTAAATTTTTTAAATTTATTTTAAAAAGGAGACATTAAAATAAACAAAGGAAAACAGGGGTGCAACTCCACACAATTCCCACCACCAGATCTGCATATCCTATCCCATCCCCTCCCCTGATAGCTCTCCTATTCTTTATCCCTCTGGGAGTATGGACCTAAGGTCATTGTGGACTGCAGAAGGTGGAAAGTCTGGCTTCAGTAATTGCTTCCCCACTGAACATAGGCATTGACTGCTTGATCCATATTCCTGGCCTATCTCTCTATTTCCCTAGTGGATCAGGGCTCTGGGGAAGCAGGACTCCAGGTCACATTGGTGGGGTTGTCTGTCCAGGGAAGTCTGGTTGGCATCATGCTGGCATCTAGAACCTGGTGACTGAAAAGAGAGTTAACATACAAAGCCAAACAAATTGTTGATCAATCATGGACCTAAAGGCTGGAATAGTGCATATCAAGTGTTGGGGAGTACTCACTATTGACTATTATGTACTTTTGCTTTCAGGTATATATTTTGCCCTAGTTTATGGATACATGTAGACATATGCTATATCTCATGGGACCTAGTCTATATCTAGGTTTTGGGACTTTGTTAGGAAGTGAACCTCCTGGAACGGAATTAGAGAATACTATGAAAGGCAAGGTCTCACCCGAGTAATGAAGCTGAAGGGTTGTCATTTCACACCTGAAGTTTCTGGACACAGTCTGAAGTGAATTATGCTGTTGGTGGTACTCATTGCATTGATTAGGTTGGGATCAGCAGATGCAGTATCATTTGGTATGACTTGAGAGAAGCATGCAGGAAAGTGAGCCCCACCGTAAGGTCCCAGGACTAGGGGACATATAGGCTCTATAGAGGAAATGTGAGGTTCCTGCTGTCTTAGGGCTCAAGAAAACAATAGATAGTTATTGTTATAGTCACACTGTTTGGTAATTGGGTTAACTTTGAAAAATCCCTTTGTTACGATTTGCTGTACAATACCCAACATCTTGTATATAGCTGTGCCACCGGTTGCTTCTGTTCTCCTTGGTCTAGGCTTTTGAGAACGTCAACATATCAAAGACTCAGCCTATGTATTAAAAAGACTCAGTCTGTGCTTTAAAAAGTTTGATACATACAATCAAATTTCCCCTTTCATATTAATTAATGATTTATCTGAATACAAATTAATAGGTGTGTACATAAACACCATTCCCACCACTGAAAGACTGTATCCCATGCCACCCACCCACCCCAACCTCAGCTGCCCTGGGAAGTCGAATATCTACCTTCACCCTCTCCCCAGGGTTTTTACTTTGGTGCCTTACTCCAAATTTAGTCAGATCCTGCTTTTAGTTTCCCTTTCTGTTCTTCTTTCTCAACTTCTGTTGATGAGTGGGATCATTCCATACTCATCTTTATCTTTCTGACTTAGCTCACTTAATATAATTCCTTCTAGCTCCCTCCAAGATGGGTCAGAGAAGGTGGGTTCATTGTTCTTAATAGCTGCATAGTATTCCATTGTGTGTATATATATCATAGCTTTCTCAGCCACTCATCTGTTGTTGGGCTCCTGGGTTTCTTCCAGGTTTTGGCTATTACGAATTGTGCTGCTATGAACATAGGTGTGCAAATATCTTTTTGGTGTTATGGAGTCCTTGGAGTATATCCCCAAGAGATGAATTAATGGGTCATATGGTAAGTCCATGTCTAGACTTGTGAGAGTTCTCCAGACTGCTCTCCACAGAGGCTGGACCAGTTTACATTCCCACCAGCAGAACAGAAGAGTTCCTCTGTCCACACAGACTCTCCAGTATTTGTTGCTGCTGTCCTTTTTAATATATGCCATTCTCACAGGGGTGAGGTGATACCTCAATGTTGTCTTTATTTGCATTTTTCTTACAATCAGTGACCTGTAGCAATTTTTCATGTGTTTGTTAGCCTTTTGGATCTGTTCTGTAGGAAATGTTCTGTTCATAACCTCTGCCCAGTTTTGGATAGGATCATTTGCTTTTTTGTTGCTAAGTTTGCTGAGCTCTTTGTATATTTTGGTGGTTAGTGTCTTGTCTGATATATGGCATGTGAAGATCTCCTATTCTGTGAGAGGTCTCCTTGTTTGTGTGATAGCTTCTTTGGCTGTGCAGAAGCTTTTCAATTTGATGTAGTCCCATTGATTTGTTTCTGCTTTAGTCTTCCTTGCAATTGGGTTTGTATCATCAATGGTGTCCTCGAGGTTTAGGTGGGAAAGTGTTCCACCAATGTTTTACTCTAAGTATTTTATCATTTCTGGTCTAACATCTAGGCCCTTGATCCATTTGGAGTTGATTTTTGTTTCTGGTGAGATAAGGTGGTTCAGTTTCATTCTTCTGCATGTTTCAACCCAGTTTTCTCAGCACCATTTATTGAAGAGAGCCTCCTTCTTCCATTTAATACTTTGGGCCCCCTTATCAAAGATTAAATGTCCTTAGGTGTGGGTGTTTAGTGTGGATATGTTCAATTGAAACCTTCTTTTCCTGCTTAACTAAAAATTGATAAGTATACATTTTTCTAAGTAGATATGGCAAAGTAGGTATTTTTATTTATATTTGAGTGTTTTTTTTTAGATATATGCAGTGTAGCCTTTCTTTTTCTTCTAACCACATCTGTCCTAACAGCATTATATTTTAAAGTATAATGTCCCCTTTCAGTCACTATGACTGATAACTTTATCATCTATGAAAGCTTCCCCAGAGGTTGTTCCCTTCAGAAGCAGAGGTTTTTCTGAACTGATTTATGAAGATTTTTTGAGCAGGAAATTTGTCTAAAAACAGAAATTTTTACATATATTTTCCTTGCATATTTTCTAAGCAATGTGGATTTTGCCTTAATGCATTTCTTCCTTACCCTTGGGTGTCCTTGTAGATCAGTCAGTGAAAGTGTGGATTCTTCAAGAGGATTCTGAGGCCAGTGTAAGTCACTTTTGCTACTTTCATTAAAAAGATGTGATTAAAAGCCAGTTCTAAAGAAAAATGCTTCTCTGATTGTGTTGTAGTTTTGTCATTACCTTGCAAAAGATAAAAAGGGGCAATCCTTGATTGTTTCAGGCCCTGATTTTTGATATTGATAGATTAGAAAGAATCTGTGAAGCAGGCTTTGTTGATAAATTTATTTTTCTCCTTGTATAAGGTATAAGTAACACAATGGACAGCTGGGTGTTTTTTTTTCCAAAGAGAGCAGCACTGAAAAACAACCCAAAGGGCATGTTGTACACTGAGTGGGGGTAATCATAAGTCAAGGCAAGTATATTGATGTTACCATGGTATCCCTTTAGAAATGTTTAATGTTCAAGGTTGGACAATAGGTAAATAAGATTTAAGAGCTATCATTTCCATCCATCTAGGCTCAGGAGCACTCTCTACAACTGCAATAAAGCAATGAAAGGAGAGTTTTAAAATATACTACATGCAGTATGTAGGTAACTTTTAAATTTTAATTTGTGACCTTTCTGGGGGTGGGGGGAGTGACAGGGATGGAACCAAGGGCCCCATGCATGAGTAGCATACAAATTGCCACTGAGCTACACCCTCAGCCTTAGCATGTAACCTTGAGTGTGGTTACTTTTGAACTGTATATCCACCTCATTCTTCCTTATTCAGTCCTCATTCAGTTTCATGATTATTATTACTTTGATATCTTCCCTAGTAAGTTAGAAACTTTTGAGCACAGAACCAGGTTCTTTGTTGTTCCTTTCCAGAACCTAACATAATGTTCTCCACCCTTTATGTATGCAATAAAGATTTTTGAAAGAGCATATAAAGTGAGAATGTATTCACAATGGTAGAAAAGTATACAGGAGATAAACTAATATTTAGTGGTAGCTTCATTTTGTGAATGAAACTAACTTTTGTTTATTAAATGTAGATCTTTATTGTGTTCATGTTAATGGTCTTTAACTATTCCTATTTTTCTCTTCTGGAGAGCTCACTATCTCTCCTAGCTGTGATCAATCTTTATTTTTCTTGGTGATGTTTTGACATTAAATATAGAGCTTGCTCCAGGTCTCTTTTTTTATGCTCTGTTGTTCCTCAGGTGTTGTGTCTTGAGCACAAGCAACACTGCACTAAATACCTTTATGACAATTGCACTCACCAACCTCAGGAATTACAGTAGCAACTGAAGCAAGTATTGAAGCAGTTTAATCACTACCAGTTAGCCAAACAATTTCTCCAGTCCATGAAAAAATAGTAACCAAATCCCAGTGAAGAAGAAAGAGAAAAGAAAGAAGGGATAGCAAGAATAGACAGTTATGCAAATCTACTATCCACTGTATATTCTAGGGGTAACAAGAGGGGAAAGGGAACTAGAGCAGAGATACACACATAGAGAGTCCACTCTGAGTCAGATTTCTTCCCCAAAATAATTCACAAATTCAGAAAGGCAAAGAAGAAGTGTATGACAAGATAAAAAAAAAAAGAAAAAAGAGACAAGTGAGAGAAAAGGGAAAGGATAAGAAAAAGAGCTGTAATTAAAGAGCAGTGAAAGGAAAGGTTTTTTTTGAGTACTTTATTTTTAATTTAATTTGATTTTTTTAATTAGCTAGGAGGAGAAGGGAGGGGAGAGTCTGTAAAGGAGGTAGGAGTAAGGAGACAAGATCCTCCAACAATAGATAAGATGCCCACTACCCTAGCAATGAAAGATACCCTAAGAGTTAATTCTGATCAAGCTAAAGGGGGGGAAGATATATGCATTTTTATAATATTAATAATAAAATAGAGCAGGGTAAAAAAAAACCTGTCCCAGATTACCTCAAACCTTGTGATCAGAGGCAGTTGATTGTTAAGAATGAGAAAAAAAAAACACCTCAGGACTAGACAAGGATAGCTGAAATAGATAGTTATACCTATCTACTATTCACTGTATATTCTAGGGGTGGCTAAAGGAGGAAGGGAAGTTGAGCAGAGACAGTTGCAGTGAGAGTCCACACTGAGTCAGAATTATTCCCCAAAATAATTCCCAAATGTGTATCATTGAATTCAAAAAAGCACTCTGTTTGGTGGTGTGGGGGCTGGAGCCTGTGGCTTTGGAAGCTGTAGGATTAAGGAAGAAAGGGTGACAAGAATGAGAAAAAGAAAAAAAAGAAAGAGAGAGACAAAAATGAAAAAGATAAGAAAAAGAACAGTCATAAAAGAGCGGTGAAAGGAAAGAGGTTTTTATTATTTATTTATTTTTAATTATTTAATTAGATATGCAGGGTGAGGTGGGGGGGTTGGCTACATAGAAAGAAAAAAGGTCAGAGGTTTCAGAAGGGTATAAACTTAGAATGAATGATACTTCCTGGTGGGACAGGAATTTGGTAAAGACAGAAGCTCAGCAGGGGAGGCTGCTAGGAGATTGTCCCCAGGGACTGGTTATGGGGGGGGATGGAGGAGGGGGTGTGCTTAATAGAAAACCCTAACAAAAGGACTTTTCAAAGTTAACCCAATTACCAAATAATGTGATGATAACATTAACTATCCATTGTCTTTTTGAACCCTAAGACAGCAGGAACCTCACATCTCCATTATAGAGCCTCTACTTCCCCCAGTCCTGGAACCCTTGAATAGGGCCCACTTTCCCATATGCCTCTCCCAATCCATATCAAATAATATTGCATCCGTTGATTACAACCTAACTAACACAACGATTGCCACCTCAACATGCTTCACTTCAGACTGTGTCCAGAGACTTCACGTGTGGAATGACAACCCTTCAGCTTCATTACTCGGGTGAGACCTTTCCTTTCATAGTATACTCTAATTCCATCTCAGGTGGTTCACTTTCTAACAAAGTCCCAAAACCTAGATATACACCAGTTTCTGTGAGAGAGGGCATATGTTCACATATATCCGTAAACTACTGCAAAATATATACCTGAAAGCAGAAGTACACTAGAGTTTGCAGTGAGTACCTCCCTAACACTTCCTCTCCACTATTCCAAGCTTTGGGTCCATGATTGCTCAACAATTTGTTTGGCTTTGTATGTTAACTCTCTTTTCAGTCACCAGGTTCCAGATGTCATCAGGATGCTGGCCAGGCTTCCCTGGACTGAAGACCCCACCAATGTGTCCTGTAGCTCCGCTTACCCAGAGACCCACCCTACTAGGGAAAGAGAGAGGCAGACTGGGAGTATGGACCGACCAGTCAACGCCCATGTTCAGTGGGGAAGCAATTACAGAAGCCAGACCTTCCACCTACTGCAACCCACAATGACCCTGGGTCCATGCTCCCAGAGGGATAGAGAATGGGAAAGCTATCAGGGGAGGGGGTGGGATATGGAGATTGGGTGGTGGGAATTGTGTGGAATTGTACCCCTCCTACCCTATGGTTTTGTTAATTAATCCTTTCTTAAGTAAAAAATAAAAAATAAATAATTAAAAGGAAAGAATTTATCCCTTTTTTTCTACTCTATTTCTTAACCCAAATTAAGTTATAGTCACCTTCTTGGTGTAACCGCTAGGACCCCTTATTGACTGGCCTACTAAAGGCAGAAAATCCTACCGTTTCCAGAAGATGTGGTCAGAGCTCAAGCCACTAGCAGCTTCTCAGTCCGCCATCTTCTGGGAACCTCAGAGCTTGCTCCAGGTCTAATTTCTACTTGGTTATGCAAAGTGACTCCTATGCCCCAAGGGTCCAAAGTCTTGGGCCTAATCCTGGCCTCACCCCCAGCTGGAGTTTAGCTGAGCTGTGCTCTATGTCCCTATGTTTCTGAATAGATCCTGATTTCTGAGGGAATTATTCACCCTTTTTCCTACTTTATCATGAGAACGATGTGAAAAGGCTCCTACTATATAGCCACACCTTCTGACTATCAGGAGTGTAGATTTTCTTGTGAGTCACCTAGCCAGCACTCTGCCCCACCCCCAATGTCAGTATAGGGCTTCTTTGCTGCTATTCCAGCCCCTGAGGGGTAACAGCAGTGGAGACCCACAGTTGTAAATTGGTGTGGCTTAAGTTCTCCTCCCTTCAGCAGTCTTTGTTGATAAAACTCAGACCAGAGGTGGTGTTTCAACTGGCAGACTGTAGAACTGGTACCAGCCACTCCCGAATATAATCCAAGGGGCCCATGACTTTACTAATTTTTTGTCTGAGCCCGACAGCAAACATGCAGGTAGACTGAAGGTATTGTATGGGGAGATTGAGTCAGAGTAGGAATTCGGACTAGAAAGCTGTATCCGGGAAGAGAATCTCTCCCAAATATGGGAAAAGTATATAAATATCATTAACTGTAAATCCCATCCATTGCTTCTGTGCTGAAAATGGATGTTGGAAAGTCAATTGCATACCCCCAGCCTTTTTCTGTCTTTCCCTAGTGGGGTAGGGCTCTGAAGAGGTGGGATTCCAGGACATACTGGTGAGGTCGTCTGCCCAAGGAAGTCAGGTTGGCATCATGGTAGCATCTGGAACCTGGTGGCTGAAAAAGTTAAGATATAAAGCAGAACAAATTGTTGACTATCCTTCTGGATTGTAATGTTTACACTCTACCAGATGTGCTACAATCCAGCCCCAACCATTCCCATTTTCTAGTTCTGTGTACTCAGAAAACGGGATGGGAGGGAAAGATATGTAGAGGAGACTGAGACACCACTCTACTGTCCATGGAGCTCCTCCAATGCTATCCCTGGTGCTCCAGATTGGGTGCTGGAGATTGAATCCAGGGCCTTACACATGGTAAGGCATTTGTTGTACCTACTGAGCTTCCCTCTAGCCAGCTCTAATTATCCTTTAAATATATGGTGAATTCTCCAGTGAAGCCATCTGATTCTGGTCTTTTCTTTGTTAGAAAATGTTTGATTACTGATTCAACCTCCTGACTAATTATTACTTTATTAATACTTCCTACTTATTCATGATACAGTTTTGGTAGACTGTGTGCTCTAGAATCTATCCATTTCTTCTAGGCTATGCAGTTTATTAATGTAAAAATTGTTCATATTAGTCTCTTATAATCCTTTTTATTTATTTGACATCAGTAAGTAAGATAACAGTGAGTGCTGAAAAGCTGCAATGCTGAACATTTAAAGCCTTACATTTAAACTTACTTTTTGCCCATTAGAAGAAATTTAGTTTTAAAACTAAAATCATATTCATAATTCATCCTGCTTTCTCCCCTCACCACTCTTATAATATTTTTATATTTTTAATATAAAATTGCCACTCAGCTAGGTATTAACCTAAATTCCAGAGTGATTTTTCTCTCTTCATTTTACCTCTGTTTTCCTCATTTCTAGTTAATCACCAAATTCTATCATTTGCGTCACTTAAAATGTACCAAATTATGTTCTGTATATAGACCTGACAATATCAGGATTTAAAACCTCATCATCTTTCATATAAACTCATTTCCTGTTTTAAAATGTTTTATTAGTAATTTAATAATGGTTTACAAGATTATAAGATTATGGAGGAATAGTCCCACACCACGCCCACCATCAAAGTTCTGTGTCCCAAATTCATGTCCTTTTTGTTGAATTTTCAGTTTCTGCTCTTATCACCTCTGACATCCAGTCCATCTTTACTCTATCATCACTAATCATTCTCAAGTGTAACTGTATCCTACCCATCTCCTATTTAATAATTTTTGTTTGCTTTCTATTCAGTGACTTCAGTTCAAATTATTGCCCTGTATGGCAGATAGAATATGGGAACATATTCCTTGAAAAGTTTTCCCACTGAGAAATAGATGTCTGTGTTCATCCCTATTGCATATGTATGTGTTCTGTGACTGTTAGGCTGAAAAAAAATCCCAAGTATATAGTGATATTCTAGTTTCTGGAAAAGACAAGCTTCAACATTTCTTGCTTATTGGATTATTTACTCTTGAGACATTCCGTCTTAAAACCCAACCTCTGGCTCATGAGAAGGTCCATGCCATGTTCAGGAGCCAAGTATAGGTGATCCAGATGACAAGTCCAGCTGTACACAGGACACTTGCCAACCATGAAGATGAGTCATTTTTAAAGCTAGTCCAGTAGATTGGAGTTTCAGATGAACTGTAGCCCCAACTAACATTTGACAGCAATAGCATAACCTTCAAAAAAAATCTAAGTTTTGTTAACCTAAAGAAACAGGATATATTATAATCTTGGAGGTGGCACAGTGGATAAAGTGTTGGACCTTCAAGCATGAGGTCCCAACTTAATTTCATGCAACACATGTACCAACTACAGTGATTAATGGACAGAAACCAAAAAGCAGGAATAGAGTAGATGAGAATTGATATCTTAGGGTGGAAAGAAGTGAGGAAGTCTATTTTAGGTATATTTCTAGAGGCCCATGACTTTTGTAGTTTTTGCTTGGTGTTAGAGTTGAGAATAGGGCTAAAAAGTTGAATTATTGCAGATAGTAGCTCCCAAACTTGAAAAAAAAAAACTATGAATAAAATTAGCTGTTTATCCCATCAACTTGACCCAGACCCAATATATATTCACATTTAGCACAGGCTCCTGTGTAACTTCTGAGTCCTTGTCAGTCTAAGCTCGAAATTCATGGTCACAGCTGGAAACATTAGGCTGTGCTCATATCAGGACACAAGTGTTCAGTGAGTGACAGGACAGGATGACCCAGCCTCTCTTCAGAGAGTGGGGAAGTTCCTATCATTGCTGCTTTATAGGGAGGAAAAGTTCCTAGAGTGGCCCACAGGAGGGCTTATGATGATATTCCTGATGGAATTGACCAGTGATGATGGAGTGAGGGATCTATTAGAAGTCTAGGCCCATCATATCTGTTGGAATCCAAGGACTCCCTAACTAGGGCTCCAGATGATGTAGTGGTCTGGTATTGACTAAAAAGGCCATCATTGGGTGAACCAGTCTCTTACCCTTATCTAGATTTTGTAGTCCTTTATTTCTTTTTTTAAATTATATAGTATCTATTTTTATTTTTTAAGTTTTTATTTATAAAATGGAAACAATGAGAAGACCATAGGATAAGAGGAGTACAATTCCACAAAATTCCTGCCACTGGAACTCCATATCCCATTCCCTCCCCTGATAGCTTTCCTAGTCTTTAACCCTCCAGGAGCATGGATCCAGGGTCATTATGGGGTGCAAAGGTGGAAAGTCTGGCTTCTATAATTGCTTCCACACTGAACATGGGCTTTGACAGGTCAATCCATAGTCCAATCCTGTCTCTCTCTTTTCCTAGTGGGGTAGGGATCTGGGGAGGTGGGGCTTCAGGACACATGGTGGGGTTGTCTGCCCAGGAAAGTCACATTGGCATCATGTTATCATCTGGAACCTGGTGGCTGAAAAGAGTTAAGATATAAAGTAGAACAAATTGTTGACTAATCATGAACCTAAAGGCAAGAATATTGCAGATGAAGATTGGGGTCTCTGTTTTGGAAAAAGCTAGTAGGCCTATTTTAGGTCCAAGAGGCCCATGACTTTAATAGATTTTGCTGGAGCTTGATAGCTAATCTACAGGTGGACCCAAGTTACTATCTGAGGAGATGGTGCCATACTATAATTTGGAAAAAGAACTAGAAATCTGGATTAGGGAAGATAGTAGCAATCACTTGTCTGAAGTATAATGTGCAAATATGCTTTTGGTTTCAGTAATGTGAGCCTCTGTTGCTATAAAGTTTCCTCTCTGGACTGCTTTTGTTGTATCTCATAGAGTTTGATAGCTGGTTTCTTCCTTTTCATTGATATCAAGGTATTTCTTAATTTATTATTTGATCTCTCCAATGACCCATGTATTATTAAGAAACATGTTGTTTAGTTTCTTGATTTTGGGTCAATTTCTTTTCTTTTTGTGGTTCTTTTCTAGCTTCATGCCATCATGGTATGTAAAGATGCATTTTATAATTTTAATATTTACATACTTTCTTAGACATATTTGTCTTTGTGGCCCTGTATAGAGTCAATCCTTGTGGATGTTCCATGTATACTTAAGAAGAATATGTATTCCTTTCTTTTAGTATGGAAAGTTCTGTATATATCTGTTAGGTCCATTCCGTCTGTGGTCTCATTTTGACCACTGTTTCTAATTGATTTTTTGTCCAGATGATCTGTTTCTTGTTGTGATTGGTGTTTTAAGGTTTCATACTGTTATTGTTTTGCTGTGTCTTCCTTAAGTTCAGTAAGTATTTTATTTTATTTTTTTAAATATTTGTTTTATGTATGTGGATCCACTTGAGTTTGGGGCTACATATATATAAGTGTTATGTCTTCCTCTTGGATTGATCATTAGACCATTATGTAGTGTCCCTGTCTGTCTCTGCTTACTTACTTTATGTATTTTTCCAAGTTTATTTGTTTTAGTCATTTATATTCCACATATGAGTGAAACCATCTTGCAGCTATCCTTTACCTCTTTACTTATTTTATTCAGCATAATAACCTCCAATTCCATCCATTTTGTCCCAAATGATATACAGTCTCATCCTTTTTGACATATACCCCACAACCTGTTTATCCAGTCATTTGTCATTGGACATTTAGGTTGTTTCCATACTTTGGATATTGTAAATAATGCAGCTAGAAATATAGGGGTGTATGCATCCTTTTGAATTTGTGTTTCATGTCCTTTGGTTGTATTTCTAGGAGTAGTATTATTGGATCATATAGTATTTCAGTAGTTTGTTTATTAAGTTTTCTCTAAAGTGTTTTCCATAGGAGGTTGCCAGTTTGTATTCCCAGTTTGTAACAAAGTTCTGTTTTTTTTCCCCACATCCTCATCAACATTAACATTTTTTTTGTTTTATTGATGTAGATAGACTATTCTTATATGTGTGAGGTTATTCTAGTTTTGACCTTAATTTGCATTTCTCTAATGGTAAGTGATTTTCATATTTCTGTGGGCCATCTGAATGTCTTCTTTTGCTCATTTTATCATTGGATTGCTTGTGTTGTTTTGTTATTTAGCCATTTACTTTCTTTGTATTGCATGATTTTTATATCAATCATCTGTTAGATGTGAGGTATACAAATATTTTCTGTATTACAAAGGATCCAGAATCCTTCAATGAGCTAAAGAAATCCTATTTAACAAATGGTATTGGGAAAACTGGACAGCCATATGTAGAATAATCAAACTAGACCATCAGTTAACACTGTACACCAAAATTAGCTCAAAATGGCTTAAAGACCTGAATCTATAAAGTACATAGACGAAAACATAGAGATAATGCTTCAGAACCTTAACATTAAAGATGTACTTGGAGACTTAACCCCATGGGCCTAGAAAACTAATGAAAGAATAAGCAGGAGTGACTATATCAGACTGAAAAGCCTCTGCACATCAAAAGAAATTGCCCTCAAAATGAAAAGGCAGACAACCAACTGGAAAAAGATATTTTCAATCTCTTTTATTCTTATTGCTTACTGGGAAACTTACTTTGTAATTAGTCTTTGACTTGTTAGTTTTGTAATGACTTTTATCAGATCAACAAAATGTAGTTGCAATTCTAGATAGACTGAATTTCTGTTACGATTCTCCAACCAAAAGTCTATGTAGGCAGAAATTCATTAAGAGAAACAAGTGATTCTTCTTCTAGTGTTTGCCCTTCTTCCATAGCCAGTCAACAGCGTCAGGTTGAGCCTGATGTCTGCTTGTTGCTGGCTTTGAAAGTGACTGGGATCCATGTGGATTCAGTCGGCTAGGAAGGATCGTCAGTTTCCCCAATAAATGGGTACTCACGGGATGCACCACGAGAAGGTCGATCCAATGCATCCCAAAGAAGTGATGAGATTGCTGTATTGTGACAGGAGATGGCTGATAAGTAAGAATAGTTTTTAAAATGGGTGATATTTTACACAGGGTAATATATAACTGATTTTGTGATACGTGAACTTTATCATGAGAATAAGACTTTTTTATCAATATTTGGCTTAAACACAAAACAGTTTTATATATATTGAACTTTCCAACATTTTCTACATTCTCACTTTCAAGTATGCAGTGTAGTTCTTTTATCCCCTGAGTATCTCTGTATGATATTATGTAACTTATGAACTCTGTAGTGCTCTCAGTAGCTTGGACTTACGTCAGGATTCCTAAATGCCATATTTGTGTTTTCTGTTTAATAATTGCAGGAAAAGGGGTCAAAGAGAAGAAGCCCTAATTATAGTAACATCTGGGTCTTATTGTTTAGTTACAATCAGCACCATCATTAATCTTTGAGATGCTCATCCCCACTTACTAATAAATAGTGAGTTCATCCAGGGTAACACAGCAATCAAAGTTAAGTGGTGAAGTTAATTGGAATCCAGCAGCCCTCTATACCCTCAATCTATGTTTTACTCCTTTTTACTTTGATATCTGTGATGTAATTTCATATTAATTATATTTTCTTCTACTCATCTACCCCTAGTGGAGGTGTTTCTCTGGAAGTCAAGTTTGGTTTATATATATTCTTTATAAGCCATTCCTGTGTTAAGCACAATTTTTTTCAATGAGCCTACCTGTATTTTTTTTACTAAGAAAGGAAGATAGAAGGAAGCTATGAAAAGATGATAGACTTTATTTTGGAGTTCATTATGATTTTCTTTCAGTGGCTGATGTGGTTCTCATCCAGGGTCTCAGTAAGGTTATGCTCTACACAGAGAAAGAGAAAGACTTAGGCATTTAATCATCAGTCTTTACTATGCGTAGTTGTGTCTGTTACGAAGAGTATACATGGCACAGGTATTTGGACATCCCATCTGTTTCGCTCCATACCTTATGGAACAACTGCCCTGACGTGCATGGGCTTGCACACTGTAGCACTGACAACCTCAGGAAGGCAATTTCAAGGAAGTGACATGTTATACACTATGGGAAGTTTGTATTGTTATTATCCCAGGTGAAGTGGAATGGATTCTAAGTGGACATGTCTTTTTGAACCTTCACATCCTCATTCTGCACACACAGAGGGTCATGGGCAGAGGAATATCCTATAGGGTTCCTCTAAAATAAGAATCAAGAGTAGAGAGTTCAGGTTGCTTGGTACTAAGAGCAGTTACTTATGGCTACATTAAGCTTTTGAGCACCTCAGCTGAAAATAGCAGATATATATTAAATTAGGTAAAAAAGTGATAGGAAAATAAACTTGTGACTCTTGATTTTTTTGTAAATTCTTCAAAAATAACATGGAAATCCCCTGAGTACTGGGCTTCTCCATTAACTCTAATATGTGTTGTTATTCTGAAAATTCAAACTGAATGTATTGGCCTATAGTATTTTTTCAGTTTGGAGAAACTCTACAATAATAATTGTTACCACATTTTGCTCATGGGTATCATGAGCAGTCACCTAGAAGAAAGGTAGACTTAGGTAGGTGAAAGTAGGTATGATATTGTCCTCTAAATAACTCATCAGAATGGTAACAGGCTGTAACCCTGTAATTTGTTCTCTCTTATTAAGAGAAAACATAACAAGGAACAGAGGAATGTAGCTGTAAGTAGATACTTTTCTTTAATTTTCTGTGGGAGAGATCCTAAGTTGAAGATAATTTACAGATTTCTCTATAATGACTATAATTAATGTCGCTTGTGTTATGGTCCACTAGAAATATGTAATGACCCAAAGAGTTTGGGAGAATGACCCGAAGTTGAGGTTGTTGACTTTTTTGAGATTCTCCTTAAATGAAAAAGCCTAACAGCAAATCAGTGATAAAATGTTTTTTTTCTCCCCAACAACAAAAGTCCTGGACCAGATGGCTTCACAAACGAATTCTGAAAAATACTTTCAGGAAACAGTTAGTACCCATACTTCTTAAGCTTTTCCATAAGATTGAAGAAACAGGAATACTCCCTTCCACCTTCTATGAAGCCAACATCACCCTGATACCAAAAGCTGATAGGGACAGAACAAAAAAGGAAAACTAAAGACCAATATCTCTGATGAACATAGATGCCAAAATATTAAACAAGATCGTGGACAACCGGATACAGCAACATATCAAAAAGATTGTTCATCACGACCAAGTGGGATTCATCCCAGGAATGCAAGCCTGGTTCAACATCGGTAAGTCAATCAATGTCATTCACCACATCAATCAAAGCAAAGCCAAAAACCACATGATTATCTCAATAGATACAGAGAAAGTCTTTGACAAAATCCAACATGCATTCATGCTCAAAACTCTACAAAAAATGGGAATAGATGGGAAATTCCTCAAGATAGTGGAGTCTATATATAGCAAACCTACAGCCAACATCATACTCAATGGACAGAAGCTGAAAGCATTCCCCTCAGATCGGGGACTAGACAGGGCTGTCCACTGTCACAGTTACTCTTCAACATAGTATTGGAAGTATTGCCATAGCAATCAGGCAAGAGAAAGAAATCAAAGGAATACAGATTGGAAGGGAAGAAGTCAAGCTCTCACTATTTGCAGATGATATGATCGTATACATAGAAAAACCTAAATAATCCAGCAGAAAATTACTGGAAGTTATTAGGCAATATAGAAAGGTATCAGGCTAAAAAATCAATGTACAAAAATCAGTGGCATTTCTTTATGCAAACACTAAATATGAAGAAGAAGACATTCAGAAATCACTCCCATTTGCTGTTTCAGCAAAATCAATAAAATACCTAGGAATAAAGTTGACCAAAGAAGTGAAAGACTTGTATGCTGAAAACTATGAGTCGCTACTCAAGGAAATAGAAACTGATACCAAGAAATGGAAAGATATCCCATGAACATGGATTGGAAGAATAAATATCATCAAAATGAATATTCTCCCCAGAGCCATATACATATTTAACACGATACCCATCAAAGTTCCACCAAGCTTCTTTAAGAGAAAAGAACAAACACTGCAATCATTTATTTGGAACCAGAAAACACTTAGAATTGCCAAAACCATCTTGAGAAAAAGAAACAGAAATGGAGGCATCACTCTCCCAGACCTTAAACTATATTATAAAGCCATCATCATCAAAACAGCATGGTACTGGAACAAAAATAGGCACACAGACCAGTGGGACAGAATTGAAAGCCCAGAAATAAATCCCCACACCTATGGACATCTAATCTTTGATAAGGGGGCACAAAGGATTAAATGGAAAAAGGAGGCTCTCTTCAATAAATGGTGCTGGGAAAACTGGGTTGTAAAATGCAGAAGAATGAAATTGAACCACTTTATCTCACCAGAAACAAAAATCAACTCCAAATGGATCAAAGACCTAGATGTCAGACCAGAAACAATCAAAAACTTAGAGGAAAACGTTGGTAAAACACTTTCCCACCTACACCTCAAGGACATATTTGATGAATCAAACCCAACTGCAAGGAAGACTAAAGCAGAAACAAACCAATGGGACAACATCAAATTGAAAAACTTCCGCACATCCAAAGAAATTATTAAACACAAAGAGACCCCTCACAGAATGGGAGAAGATCTTCACATGCCATGCATCACACAAGAAACTAATCACCAAAATATATAAAGAGCTCAACAAACTTAGCACCAAAAAAGCAAATGACCCCATCCAAAAATGGGCAGAGGATATGAACAAAACATTCACCTCAGAGGAGATGCAAAAGGCTAACAAACATATGAAAAACTGCTCTAGGTCACTGATTGTCAGAGAAATGCAAATTAAGACAACAATAAGATACCACCTCACTCCTGTAAGAATGGCATATATCAAAAAGGACAGCAGCAACAAATGCTGGAGAGGATGTGGGGACAGAGGAACCCTTTCACATTGCTGGTGGGAATGTAAATTGGTACAGCCTCTGTGGAGAGCAATCTGGAAAACTCTCAGAAGGCTAGACATGGACCTTCCATATGATCCAGTAATTCCTCTCCTGGGGTTATATCCCAAGGACTCCATAACACCCAACCAAAAAGAGATGTGTACTCTATGTTCATAGCAGCACAATTCATAATAGCTAAAACCTGGAAGCAACCCAGATGCCCAACAACAGATGAGTGGCTGAGAAAGCTGTGGTATATATACACAATGGAATACTATGCAGCTGTCAAGAACAATGAATCCACCTTCTCTGACCCATCTTGGACAGAGCTAGAAGGAATTATGTTAAGTGAGCTAAGTCAGAAAGATAAAGATGAGTATGGGATGATCCCACTCATCAACAGAAGCTGACTAAGAAGATCTGAAAGGGAAACTAAAAGCAGGACCTGACCAAATTGTAAGTAGGGCACCAAAGTAAAAACCCAGGGGTGAGGGGTAGACATGTAGCTTCCTGGGCCAGTGGGTGGTGGAGTGGGCGGGAGGGATGGGTCACAGTCCTTTGGTGGTGGGAATGGTGTTTATGTACACTCCTAGAAAAATGTAGACATATAAATCAGTAGTTAATTAATATGAGAGGGGGAAAATCAGTTGTATGTCTCAAAGTTTTTCAAGACACAAACTAAATCTTTTTAATATATAGGCTGTGTATTTGATATGCGGACTCTCTCAAAAGCCTAGACCAAGTAGATCAGAAGCATCCAATAGCACGGCTATATACAAGATATTGGGTATTGTACAGCAAACCCTAACAAAAGGACTTTTCATAGTTAACCCAATTACCAAATAATGTGATGATAATATTAACTATCGATTGTCTTTTTGAACCCTAAGACAGCAGGAACCTCACATCTCCACTATAGAGCCCCTACTTCCCCCAGTCCTGGAACCCTTGGATAAGGCCCACTTTCCTGTATGCCTCTCCCTATCCATATCAAATAATATTGCATCCGCCTATCACAACCTAACCAATGCAACGATTGCCACCTCAACATGCTTCAGCTCAGACTGTGTCCAGAGACTTCACGTGTGGAATGACAACCCTTCAGCTTCATTACTAGGGTGAGACCTTTCCTTTCATAGTATACTCTAATTTCATCTCAGGTGGTTCACTTTCTAACAAAGTCCCATAACCTAGATATACACCAGTTTCTGTGAGAGAGAGCATATGTTCACACGTATCTATAAACCACTGCAAAATATATACCTGAAAGCAGAAGTACACTACAGTTTGCAGTGAATACCTCCCTAACACTTCCTCTCCACTATTCCAAGCTTTGGGTCCATAATTGCTCAACAATTTATTTGGCTTTGTATGTTAACTCTCTTTTCTGTCACCAGGTTCCAGATGCCATCAGGATGCTGGCCAGGCTAACCTGGATTGAAGACCCCACCAATGTGTCCTGGAGCTCAGCTTCCCCAGAGACACACCCTACTAGGGAAAGAGAGAGACAGACTGGGAGTATGGACCGACCAGTCAATGCCCATGTTCAGTGGGGAAGCAATTACAGAAGCCAGACCTTCTACCTTCTGCAACCCACAATGACTTGGGTCCATGCTCCCAGAGGGATAGAGACTGGGAAAGCTATCATGGGAGGGGGTGGGATATGGATATTGGGTGGTGGGAATTGTGTGGAGTTGTACCCCTCCTACCCTATGGTTTTGTTAATTAATCCTTTCTTAAATAAAAAAAAAGAAAAAAAAATTTTTCTCCCGTCACAGTTAATGAAACAATTGCCATCTTCTGTCACTGTATGAAGTTTTTAGTTGAATCCAGTGACTTTGCCTGTCTCTTTCTTTCTCCCCGCCCCTCATTTAACAGCCAAGATGATTTTTTAAATGTGCAAAGCTAATTGTATCACTGCTGATATTCCTCTTCAAGGGGTTCCCATTACCCTTAAGAGAAGTCCACATGACTTAATCTGATTAACTTTTTCTTCTTTCTCCCAATCTCCCTCTCCCTCTGCCCCCCTATTCTGTGCTCTAGCAATGGGATGTACTTTCTGCTGCCTCTGAGAACATATATATTTCCTCTTTGTTTTTAACCTTTGTCCCATATTAACTTGGCTATTTTTAAATAACTGGATTTAAAAAACAACTAGGAGGTCAGGTGGTGGCACACCTGGTTGGACGCACATGTGCAAGAATGTGAGTTCAAATCTGCAGTCCCTATTGGCAGTGAGGAAGCTTCATGAGTGGTGAAGTATTGCTGCAGGTGTCTCTTTCTCTCTCCCTCTCTATCTCCTCCTTCCTCTATTGATTTATTTGTCTCTGTGCAAGAAAAAAAAATAATTTAAACCAAACAAAATTGGCTAGTTTTTATTCATTTTCAGATCTGAACTTAAGAAAATACTCTCCCAGGAACGTTATTCTTTTCAGTGTGCCAGGGACAAACATAAGTGAGATTTAACCCCTCATTTCTGTGCTAATGTTTTTCCATTCAGAGAGAGGGAGAGTAACAGGGAGAGGGAGAGAGACCCTAAGGTACCGTACTAGAGCTTCATTTATTGATGCCATGGCACCCTCATGTGGTGCCAGGACTTGAACCTAGGCGCAATACTTGGCAAGGCCCACACCCTACTCTGACCCCAGAAAGTGTTTTCTGACCTCTCATAACTGAGGTAAATGCTCCTTTGTGCTGTTAAAGTTGTCTAGTTGTCTTCATCCCAGCACGTATTGCATTATGTCATTGTTGTCTATTTACTTCTCTGTAATCGCCAATGAAATGAACTGAAAGCTCCTTATGATTGAGAAAATAGTTGTTTTACTATTTGTATTGACTCTTCCATATGACAAAGGCACATAGTAGTAGTAATTTTATAAATACTCGGTAGGAGATTAATTATATGATACTCTTCAAATCTGAAATTCAACACCAGTCTAATTTTTGAGAAATTATTTTAAGCAATAGTACATGCTTGATTCTAACTTTTGATTGTCAGCTGATACATGTTCCTTCTTGAAAACATGATTTTCTCTTTCTTAGTTCCCAATTATACGCATTATCAGTCTATTGTCCATAAGTAAAGGCTGACACAAAGATTCAATTGAAGAATTTTGTGACTATTTATAAGTCATGAGCTAGAATTATAGAACTTCTAGTTGGATTGTAGCTTTTTATTAAGTTTTTCTTTCTTATGTTTATTTATTTATTTTTTGACAAGATGCTTTTCAAATCACTTTTTCAAACCCAGTGCAGTAGATATTCATTTTTATTTTACAATGTGGGAGAAATTCTAAAACTGTCCATGTCACTAAAACATTATGACTAGGTCAAGAGCATAACTATCCAGAGGTGCAGTGAACTTACTAAGGGAGATAGATGAGCTCTTCCGAAATAGTAACGGAGAGTGTGGGCAAAGCGTTACTCTCTCTCACTGTCTATACTCATTTTGCTAAGATTTACAGCACATGTACCAGAGTGATGTCTGTCTGTCTGTCTGTCTCTCTCTCATTAATAAATAAATAAAATCTTATAAAAAGAAAGAAAGAGAAAATTTTAGAGATCAAATACCTCTGACTCCATTTGCTTCTCTGAGTTTTTATTAAGTTTTAGAATATATAATTGATCAAACAGTTTATTATGCTTTATGAAGTTGTCTTCGTTTTTGTATTTTCCAAAAATCATTTTCCTTTGACTTTTCTCTTTTGATCAAAGTCCCTTTCAGAAGCAGACACCATGCAACCCACATATCAGGTACACTGTGATTCTTGCTTTCTATTTTTAAAAATTGTGGTGAAATTTTAACTGAAAACAACATTTCTCTGTTAACTAGAACCTTCTTGGCAATTTTCTCCTCTTATTAATTTTTCTTTTCAAGTTATAAAAGTGATTTTTATTACTGCTGTAAATTTCAAATGTATATAAAATGTGAAGGGTGTAATTTAAAATTTAAAAGTAACTCAATGATATGAAGTTTTGCTAACATTTAGGAATATTTTTACAGTACCATACTGCCTGTTTTTGAGCCCCTTATAAAGTGAAATTAATAACCCTTTGCCGCAGTTGATTTTCATGTTTACCCCTGTCTTGGTTTTTGATTTTTGCCTTTAAATTTTGGTTCTAACATTTTAAATATAGAGGGTACTATTTTTTTATTTATTTCACTGTTATTAGCATATACATGCCTTTTTTCACAGAAAGTGTACATATTTGCTTGCCTATCTCTTTTTTAAGGTTTCAGTTTTTATCACTTATTAAAAATTTGTCAGGATTCAAATGATCATATTGGGATTCTGCTATTCTTTTGTTATTATAAAACAGTTTGGAACTAGTTGATATATATACCCTGTATTTATCACATTATAATTCTATATGCATCTATTGTTTTGTGCAAAATAGGCTCTCTCACACAGTTTATGTTACTCATTTATTCTTTGGATTCCATATATCTTGGATGAGCACAAAAAACAACTTTATTTCTCTACTATGTGTTTTAATTGACTATTATAGGTAGAATGAAAATATATTTGAAAACATACTTGGTTTACTTCTGTACGCATATATTTATTGCAAAAAAAGTGATGTGAGCAATAGGTCTAATCCAGAAAAAATTAGTTTAGGTGGCCATAGTTGACTAATGATAAAGGGGAGAGGTGGGACTTAACACTGTTTATAAAAAGATGGGGGATTTTTCTCCCTGATAATTCAGGATTGTGAAAATGGGCAAGGTAAATAAATAAATAAATAAATATCTGAAAATGGGCAAGGTGTATTTAGGTATAGTGAGAAACATCACCTAACTTTTGTTGGGATTTGGAAATAGTTAAAACTAGAAATACTGAGGCTGGGCCATAGTGCCCTTGCTCTCTACCTGCAGGGAGGAAATTTCCCCAGCAGTGAAGCGAGTACTGCAGGTGTCTCTCTGTCTCACCCTCTCTACCTTCCCCTCCCATCTCAATTTTTCGCTCTCCTATCAAATATAGGGGAAAAAACTACCAGTAGTGATTTGTGGTGCAGGTACCAAGCTCCAAAGATAACCCTGGTGATGATAAAAAAAAAATAAAGAAGAAGAAGAAAGAAAAGAAAAGAAATACTGAGGATGTGTAAAACCTTGAATACTAGCTAAGGGCTGTAATTCAAAGAGCAGAGCATTGTGTTTACACAAAAAAAGACAATCACAACAACAATGTATATTCTTGAGAAAGAAGTGATATGCCTAAAATGCCAGAATTAAAAGGTAATCTCTAGGTGATGTTTTAGGTTGTCTCTGTTAGTTTGCTTAGGCTACCATCAAGACATATCACAGGTTTCATGGCTTCTGCAACATAAGATCACAAGATAACATTCACTTACAACAGAAAATTTATATCTTTTTAACAGTTCCAGAAACTGAAAGTCCATGTCCCAGGAGTCAGTCGGCTTAGTTCCTGTGAGAACTCTTCCTGGCTTGTAGGTAAATTCCTTCTCTCTACCTGCTCTCTACTACCATTTACAGCAATATCATGGAAAGAGAAGGAAAGATGCCACAGCACTACTTTATTGGCAAACTATGTCTTTGCACGGTGCTCCAGTGTGGTGGCTGAGGGCTCGAACTTGGATCCTTGAGAATGTTAAGGGTTTGTGCTCATGCTGGGTGAGATGTCGCTCCGTTCCCTAAAGTACACCATTCCCATCAGATCAACATCTTGCCCTTGTAGCTGCATTTAACTTTAATTGTTTCATCGCTTATTCCATCATCAAATACATTCACATTGAGAGTTACAAATTCAACAAAGGAACTAGAATTGGGGGCCAGATATAATCTTTCTGTCCAAAACATTACATTTCTTGAGAGGAAAACCTGTAAGAATGCTGGCTAGATTGGCAACAACAAGGAAGTGTAGCTGAGAGACGTTATGAAGGTGGGGTGTGAGAAAAATAACATTAAAGGGATATATTGGATCTTTACTTTTGGAAAGTAAGGATAAGGAACCCTATTTTCTTTTTTTTTTAATTTTGAAAAATTATTTATTTATTTATTTTCCTTTTTGTTGCCCTTGTTGTTTAACATTGTTGTGGTTATTAATGTCGCTGTTGTTGGATAGGACAGAGAGAAATGGAGAGAGGAGGGGAAGACAGAGAGGAGGAGAGAAAGACAGACACCTGCAGACCTGCTTCACCGCTTGTGAAGTGACTCCCCTGCAGGCGGGGAGCCGGGGCTCGAACTGGGATCCTTACGCAGGTCCTGGCGATTTGCGCCACGTGCGCTTAACCCGCTGCGCCACCGCCCGACTCCCAGGAACCCTATTTTCAAGATTTTTTATTGCTGTTTTTAAATTTTACTTTTTTATTGAGGTAGTGCCGGTTTATAAGACTATTTATTTTAGGGTGTTTCATAATTCAACTGTCGTTCATTGCATGCTATGCTCAGCACCAAAGAACCAATAGTCCTCCACTACAGCCCATTGCCTCCCCCCCACTTTTAGCACCCCACCCCATATCCCAGGAGTTTTTCTTTTTAAAAAATATTTATTTTTTCCTTTTGTTGCCCTTGTTGTTTTATTGTTGTAGTTATTATTGTTGTCAACGTTGTTGGATAGGACAGAGAGAAATGGAGAGAGGAGGGGAAGACAGAGAGGGGGAGAGAAAGACAGACACCTGCAGACCTATTTCACTGCTCCTGAAGCAACTCCCCTGCAGGTGGGGAGCCGGGGGTTTAAACTGGGATTCTTACTCCAGTCCTTGCGCTTCACACCACCTGCACTTAACCCGCTGCTGCTCTACTGCCCGACTCCCTTCCAGGAGTTTTTATGAGGTGTTAATATGCTTACATGAAACATTTAGACTAGTGATTGATATGAAGTAACTACTTAAGAAATTACTATCTTTAGAGACTCCCTGTTAGACTGTAGACTTTTTGAGGGTAATGACGACGTTTTGCTCTTCCTTGGTGATAAAGAAATTTTCACAGAGCATACTTTTATTCAAGCTGTATAATTAATATCATTGCCATTATTATCATCACATAGTCTCAAAAATCATTAACTTTGTATTCACTTGAGTTGTTTACATGGCTCTATTTTTCTTTGAAGACCCATGCAATCAAGCCTATAGGGTAAAGAAAAACAGGGTAAGTAAAGAAGTGCTGAAAGGAATCTTGCAAATTAGTTACTTAATCTGTGAGCATTTGCTAAAAACTATTCATGAACTTGTGGGTGAGGAACAGTGTCACCCTAAGCCATCTCAGTGTCTCCATAGGGCAATGTGTTTTTTTGACATTGCCTCTTTTGATAGTCCTCAGTATACTAAGAAGAGTAACAGCTATATTTATACTAACTTGAGTAATAATTTATGGAAACAAGATCTATTAATTTATCTTTTAAAATGTATTAATTTTTTTCCAAGCCATTTTTAAAATTTGTGACTAATAGTGGTTTATAAGAGTACATAGTATAGTGCCACACCACACCCATCATGACCTGAGTTCTGTGCCCCTCCCTCTCAATAATAACCACCATAATTCTCACAATGTCATAGAGACAGTTTCCTTTTCTTAATTTTTTTTATTTTGCAAGTTCATTGTTTCAGTTCTCGGGATTCCACATATGAATGAAACTAGTTTTCTTTTATCTATATGTTATTAATCACTTTAAACATCACCAGTACCCTTTTCACATGCCTTAATGCTGGTATCCTTGCTCTTGGGCCATCCTCTGACTATCACTAGTACTTACTAACTTTATTTCTGGGCTGGCTTCCTACCAAATGCATCATGGCATCAAAAATTTCTTCTCAAAATCACTGAAGTTGTGTTTTTTATGCCCCCCCTCCCCATCTCACTCAGTTTAATCCAATTCTGTGCTATTTTTTTTCTCTTTATCTTTGCTTAGTGCCTTGATCCTCACCTAATATGGGTATCTTTGTTTCTTCAAAGCTTACAGATTATGCACATATTTATATTTAGTCTTAAATGTCAGCAATTACTTTGTCATTAGACTACCTCTTTATTACAAAAACTTTCTCAGGCTGTTCATGAATAAAAGAGCAGCTTGATTAATTAAGAGAAACCAGAATTCCTTCCCTCCTTCCTTCCTCCCTCCCTCCCTCCCTTTCTTTGCCTCCAGGATTATTGCTGGGGCTTGGTGCCTATACTATGAATTCACTGCTCCTGCTGTTTTTGTTTGTTTGTTTGTTTATGATAGGACAGAGAGAAATTGAGAAGGGGAGGGCAAGATAGAGAGGGAGAGAGAGAAAAATAGACATCTGCAGACCTGCTTCACCACTTGTGAAGGACCCTCCCTGTAGGTGGGAAGCCGGGGCTGGAACTGGGATTCTTACAAGGGTCCTTGTGCTTTGTACTTTGTGCGTTTAACTTGGTGCGCTACCACCCAGCCCCCAAGAAACCAGAATTTCTACAGAGCCGATTGGTCAAGAATCCTAGGAATTCTACACTAGACTTAACCTTAGTACTGATTCTTCTTAAAACATGTACATAATCCCCCTGGGCTTATCATTCATTGATTTTGTGAAAATAAATCTTCCTACTTTGAGTGCTAAACTCAGAAATGTGATTTGAATAAACAGTGAAGTTCTGGGGCTCAGTTTATTTTCTTGTCAAGATCTTTAATAGCTCTTCTTTTTTCATGTGTGAGTGAAGTTGACTATTATGATAAAATCCTTCTAATTAGCTATCAATATTTGACAGTGTACTTTTTAGCAGTGACATTCACTCAACTCAGCAGAGCAGTCATTTCAATCAAGGAAACCACACCAGCCATTCAAATCAGAGAATACTGCCAGAGCTAAATTTCATCTTAATGGGCTAGATAAAGAAAATAAAATTTCAGGGTTTCTAATAGCCAATATATCTCATTAATATTATGATGGAGACTGTCAGTATCCATTATCAAAGGCGTCAGTGTTTGGAACGCACCCTGAATTGTTACGACTAAAGGGAAAACAGATATTCTATTTTATTTCTCATCTAGCAATATGTAGATATGTTTTATTGGCACCAAGCATGTATCACACATAGCCTCCTAAGTGTCACTAGACTGTTTTGATTTACTGCAGTTTTATTTATTTTGTGATAGAGTATCAGATCATGGCACTGGCATATGCTGTGCTGGATGCCAAACCAAGTCCTCACTCATGCAAGCCCTACACCCTGCCTGCAGAATCACCTCTCTATTCCCCCCTTTTCATATAGGCAATTATTTCTCTCTTATTTAATTTCTGGGAAACTGAGCACATTATTTCACTTCTCTAAATCATTTATTCTTTGCAGAGTAGGACTAATAATATCAGGTATTTGTCAACTTTTGTTTTTTAACAGCCACAGTATTTTCAAAGTTTACAGCAGACACTCCTTTTTCTGATTTACATATTGACAAGTTGACAGGGGTGCAAGTGAAGTTGACCAGGGTTAGGCTCAGCTCCTCTAAATACCAGGCTCTATGAGGTCCACATTTATCCCACTTGTTCCTCATACTTCTGAGACCAACTTTCTACTCTTGTTCTCATGGCAATGGCAGAATCCCAACTGTGCAGGTATATTTCAAGTCTTTGGTTTCAACATGTCTTCTAATGTCCTGGTGATCAAAACAAGTCACAAGGTCAATACTGGGGCTGTGGGAAAGTTCCTTTTATGACCTAGGATAAGTTGGGAGTGAAAACTTTTGAACAATAATCTGATCTGCCACACAACCTCATATAGTGGTTGGGGAGATTATAGTAAATCATATGAGATTATATGAAGTTATATGAGAGCTCTTATGCTAATTGTAAAAGCTATATAACTACATTTATAAATGTTCAGGTACTATAAATTTTAGCAAGTTTCTTTTTAATATTGACCAATTACCTATCACACAATCTTCTACCAAGTAAATCCATATTTAACACTTGTTAGAAACTGTTGATTTAGAGAACTGGAGTGTCACTATGCACTGTTATGGTGGGAGACTAAAAATCAGGAGTATCTATTACAGTGTAGAATGTCAAAACTACTTCTTGGCTTACTGTAAGTCTTTAAATTCAAGGAGAAAGCAAGTCAAGGAAAAGAGGATTACACTTGAACAGTGTTCATGATAAAATAGTAATAGTTTGAGAAAATTCCCATAATAGTTTTTTTTTCTTTTCTTTCTTTCTTTCTTTCTTTCTTTCTTTCTTTCTTTCTTTCTTTCTTTTTTTTTTTTTTTTTTTGCACTTTGCAGGAAACCAAATGGCAGACAGATAAAACAAATTACTTTACTCAGGGATAATTAGTAAGTGATTATAAGGTCCTGCCTATGTTCTCCCAAGAGTACAAAGATCATGCCCTGTTTTTTTAAAGAACTTTATGTTGCTTAATACCTAATCTATCTAAAGTCAGCTGTAAAATCTGACAGCAATCTTGCCATAAACACTGAACTACCCAGAGTACCTGGGAGATAACAGCAATGTAATTTAATGATTAACAGCGGAAGGGAAGAAGAAACACCGTGTTTTTCTTCTACATTCTTTTCTTCTACATGTCTATGTAAGGTCTAGGATTGGGCACTAAATTATCATTGTGTCTTTAAATCCAGAGCATTTCATGTGAGACAATAATGCCTTTGAAAGGAAGAATTGTCCTCTTGATAGAGGTCATAAAATTAAAATTAATTCCTAATCAAAGATGACTTAGGAAAACAGATAGTTCACAATGTTTTGATTGAAGGACACTGAGCCCTTCAACATTAGATTACTTCCAACTAACAAAAATAAGGGCATCTTTCTATACTAAAAGTGAGGGAAGAAAATAGTAGTAGAGTTTCATTTAGACACAGAGGCTGAATGTCATAGCCACATCAAACAAGGCATCTCCTAAGACAGTCACATTTTCACATTTGTTTATTCAAATACAGTGTATATATATTATATATTATATATTATATATTATATATTATATATTATATATTATATATTATATATTATATATTATATATTATATATTATATATTATATATTAATTATATTATATATTATATTATATATTATATACTATATACTATATATTATATATTATATACTATATACTATATATTATATATTATATATTATATATTATATATTATATATTATATACTATATATTATATATTATATATTATATATTATATATTATATATTATATATTATATATTATATATTATATATTATATATTATATATTATATATTATATATTATATATTATATATTATATATTATATATTATATATTATATATTATATATTATATATTATATATTATATATTATATATTATATATTATATATTATATATTATATATTATATATTATATATTATATATTATATATTATATATTATATATACACATATTTTAGGACAGAGAAAAATTGAAAGGGAAGGGGAAGATAGGGAAAGAGAAAGGTAGACACCTACAGACCTGCTTCACCACCTGTGAAACGACTCCCCTGCAGGTGGGGAACTGGGGACTCGAACCAGGATCTTTGCATGTTATATACCTTTTTAAAAACTAGAGTACTGCTAATCTTTGGATTTTGGTGGTACTAGGGGTTGAACCTGAAACCTTTGGTACCTTAGGCACGGAGATCTTTCTGCATAAACACTATGCTATCTCCCCAGTCTAAAAGCCTTAATTTGTATTTTCTTTACAGTGGAAAATGCACACTTGAGTTTTGCATTTTGATGGGATTAAAAATTCTCTCTTTTATTTATTTTTATTTTTTTAATTTAATTTTTTATTTAAGAAAGGATTAGTGAACAAAAACATAAGGTAGGAGGGGTACAACTCCACACAATTCCCACCACCCAATCTACATAACCCACCCCCTCCCATGATAGCTTTCCCATTCTCTATCCCTCTGGGAGCATGGACCCAGGGTCGTTGAGGGTTGCAGAAGGTAGAAGGTCTGGCTTCTGTAATTGCTTCCCTGCTGAACATGGGTGTTGACTGGTCGGTCCATACTCCCAGTCTGCCTCTCTCTTTCCCTAGTAAGGTGTGTCTCTGGGAAGCTGAGCTCCAGGACACATTGGTGGGGTCTTCAATCCAGGGAAGCCTGGCCAGCATTCTGGTGGCATCTGGAACCTGGTGATTGAAAAGAGAGTTAACATACAAGCCAAACAATCTGTTGAGCAATCATGGATCCCAAGCTTGGAATAGTGGAGAGGAAGTGTTAGGGAGGTACTCACTGCAAACTCTAGTGTACTTCTGCTTTCAGGTATATATTTTGCAGTAGTTTATGGATACGTGTGAACATAAGCTCTCTCTCACAGAAACTGGTGTATATCTAGGTTATGGGACTTTGTTAGAAAGTGAACTACCTGAGATGAAATTAGAGTGTACTATAAAAGGAAAGGTCTCACCCGAGTAATGAAGCTGAAGGGTTGTCATTCCACACGTGAAGTCTCTGGACACAGTCTGAGCTGAAGCATGTTGAGGTGGCAATCGTTGCGTTGGTTAGGTTGTGATCGGCGGATGCAATATTATTTGGTTTGGATTGGGAGACGCATACGGGAAAGTGGGCCCTATCCAAGGGTTCCAGGACTGGGGGAAGTAGGGGCTCTATAGTGGAGATGTGAGGTTCCTGCTGTCTTATGGTTCCAAAAGACAATCGATAGTTAATATTATCATCACATTATTTGGTAATTGGGTTAACTTTGAAAAGTCCTTTTGTTATGGTTTGCTGTACTAAGAAGATCTGAAAGGGAAACTAAAAGCAGGACCTGATCAAATTGTAAGTAGGGCACCAAAGTAAAAACCCAGTGGTGAGGGGTAGACATGCAGCTTCCTGGGCCAGTGGGGGTTGGGAGTGGGCGGGAGGGATGGGTCACAGTCTTTTGGTGGTGGGAATGGTGTTTATGTACACTCCTAGCAAAATGTAGACATATAAATCAGTAGTTAATTAATATGAGAGGGGGAAAATCAATTGTATGTCTCAAAGTTTTTCAAAACACAAACTGAATCTTTTTAATATATAGGCTGTGTATTTGATATGCGGACTCTCTCAAAAGCCTAGACCAAGTAGATTAGAAGCATCCAATAGCACAGCTATATACAAGATACTGGATACTGTACAGCAAATTCTCTCTTTTAAAGAGACAGTCTGGGAGTATGAATCGACTTGCCAATGCCCATGTTCAGCGGGGAGCAATTACAGTACTTGTTTATGGTAGTGTAGGGGCATTGACTCTGGATTTGGAGCCTCAAGCATGAGAAACCTTTTGCATAACCAGTATGCTATTTCCCCACCCTAAAAGAGAGAATTTTTAAAAAATCTTTATTAAAAGGAAACACTGACAAAACCATAGGATAAGAGTGACTCATTTCAGGACCAGCAGTTCCACCATTGCTGCTTTATGTTGAGGGCAAGGTCCTAGGAAGGCCTGTATGAAGGCTTATGATGATGTTCCTGAAGGAAGTGACCAGTGATGGTGGAGAGAGGGATCCATTAGAGGTCTAGGCCCATTATATTTGTGTGGGAATCCAAGAATTCCCTGACTAGGGCCCTGGATAATGAGATAGTCTGGTATTAACCAAAAAAGCCATTATTAAGTGAGCCCTTGCCCTTATCCAGCTTTTCTAGTCCTCTTTTTATTTGATGATCTTGGACTTTCTCCCAGTTGTTCAAGCATTGAGTGTTGTTTGTTGTACCCAGTCAGAATTAGGTTTTTGGGGTCTGTCTTCATTGGGTCTTTCTGCTAGATTGTCAGGCTAATTTGGCCTAAGTCTGATCGATTAGAGAATTCATGATGCCTTCTTTAGGCACTTCTTCTAGGATCCCAGACTTATTAGGTCTAAGTCTAATCACAGAGGACTATTAAGCATTTTTACTTTGAGTTATCTAATTGCTCCCTTGCTTATGGATACATGTACACCTGTAGCCAGTACCCTAAACCATAGCCTGTATCTAGTATCTGTAACTTTGTTAGATGTTGTGCCATCTAAAGTGGAACTAGGTAGTCCCATGTGTTAGGAAAAATCTCACCAGGTTTGAGGAGTTAGGAGGTTGACATCTCTGGCTCTGTATCTCTATGGGTCCGCAGTAAGAATTCAACAGCAGCATAATGTGGGATGGCAACACTAGTAGTATTGCTTTGGTTCAGGTCAACAGAGGTAGTATAATGGTAAGAAACAGAGAGAAAACATAAAGAAATACAGGCATCATCACAGAGGTTCCAGGGCTAGGAGAAATGATCTTCTTGTATAAATAATTATTTTTATTAGTGATTTAATATTGATTTACAAAAATTATGAGACAACAGGAGTACAGTTACATACCTTTCCCACCACCAGAGTTCTGTGCCCCATTCCCTCCATTGGAAACTTCATTAAGGAGAAATGAGGATCTTAAAGACAATGGGAAGAGTTTCTTGTAGTCTTACAAAGAGCTTAAAATAGCAATAATTAATTGTTTTTATAACCATATTAGTTGGGGGTTTGTTTTTCTATTAAATTCAATGGTTAGCATCTACAATAATATACTTGACCTCACTGTGCTTTGCGCCCTTTAGGGGTTAGAACTTCTTTCTTCAGTAGTCCAGCGGTAGCGCAGCAGGTTAAGCGCACATCGCGCTAAGAGCAAGGACCGGCGTAAAGATCCTGGTTCGAGCTCCTGGCTCCCCACACGCAGGGGAGTCGCTTCACAGGTGGTGAAGCAGGTCTGCAGGTGTCTAGCTTTCTCTCCCTTTCTCTGTCTTCCCCCCCTCTCTACATTACTCTCTGTCCTATCCAACAACAACAATAACTACAACAATTAATTAATTAATTAATTTAAAAAAGAAATTCATTTTCAATAGAGTGCTTTTAAAGTTGGTCAGGTCTTCCTAGGTATTTATCATGGGTTTGTTTTTATAAGCAGTTATATTTTTTGAAATATCTAGTAACTTATTTACTTATTTTGAATATTTGAAGATAGAGGTTTTTTTTTTACTATCCCCAGATTCCCAAATGCGTTTTGTTAAGTAAGCTATTCTACATGCCACAGTGCTATGTGCAGTGTATTTTATGATTATTAGATGAGAGTAAGATGTTTAGGCATATATCTTATTCAAACATCAAATGTTGTGGCAATGAAGAGAAAGAGGGTGAGAATATTTTTAAAAAGTAAGCAGGCTTAAAGATAGTTCACCTGCTAGAAAGCATACCCTATCATGCACAAGGGCGATGAATGGCACCAGAGGAAGTCTCATTCCTACTTTTCTACTTCTTGCCATCTGAAACTATGCTAGCACAGGAACAATTGAACAGCAGATGTGTGAGGAAAGTGGAAGAAAGAAAAAAAGTCCCTGATACCTATGACTGATGATAATAATAATAATATGTATTGAAAATTTTATCTTCTAAGAATTAGAGTTGACATGGTGTTCATTAGTCATAGAAATGAATTAGTTATGATTATATGTTAAATCCATGAGTCATACTGTAAAGCACTAAAATTCAATGATTTTATTGTTGTGTATTTGAAGACATTGGTGCATGCCCTAGTTGTCCATGCTTCCTTGAATTCATACCCCATGGCCTTTGTCCACCCACACTGACTCTGGGCTTGATCCTGGGCATGACTAGTCTAGTGTTGCCTTCACTGACATAATTAGGTTTTCCTTCATGCTTCTGTCATATTCCTGCAGCAGCCATCACAGGGAAATTCTCATAGTAGAATCAAGGCACCCAAAAGCAGCAGTAACAATGCAATCTGTTCTTCTAAGAATTTTACAGAAACCTTTGTTTTTCCACTGATAGCTCACTTATTTTTCCCCATGATACTTTCCTGGAAACTATTTGCTATAATATGTTTTAAAAACAGATTTATTTCCCCAGAGAAGCAACACTACATTTAGTAGGGATGTTTCTGACTTCTTTTTAATTTTTTTATTATCTTTATTTATTTATTGGATAGAGATAGCCAAAAATTGAGAGGGAATGGGATGACAGAGAGAAAGACAGAAAGACACCAGCAACACTGCTTCACCGCTTGCAAAGCTTTCTCACTGCAGGTGGGGGATGGGGGCTCAAACCCAGGTCCTTGTGCACTGTAACATGTGCATTTAACCAGGTGCACCACCACCCGGTGCCAATTCTGACTTCTATTGTGCTTGATGCTTAGCCCATTGATGGTTTAACATTTACCTAAAAACCAACTTTTTATGGATTCCTCACTTTTGATCTAATTCAACAGGCCTTTTACAATCTGACCCTACTCTATTTTGTCTTGCATTATTAATTTTACATTTTAGTCACACTTTTCAGTGCTCCTTTCTTTCTTTCATTTATTCTTTCTTTCCTTTTAGCATGTAATGCTTTTTTAAAAATTTTAAACCTGTGTCTTTATGTTTATATACTGATTCATTTACCTGCAAGACTACAAACTCCAACTTAAATATTTTCTCCCACTTTCCTTTCACTTTACCAGGGAGACCTGGTTGCCTTTTCTATGCTCCTCACTGTAGTTTGAATAAAATGTATTATAGCATTTGTTCCAGGTATTTGTTAAAGTCATATAAATATAAATAGTTGCAGTTCTTCATTTATGTAAGTCTAAAGTTAGTGTGAATGTATAAGATCTAGATGAATCTTACTCATCATTTTATTTTATTTTATGTTATTTTTAACCCAAACAGCAAGTACAGTGCTTTGTACTTAAAATATATAGTGAAAAACTGAATAGTGATGACAATGTGTTCTAAAAAACAAGATATTATAAACTTCTAATTAGTGAAACTTGAAAGATTTAGAGCAAGGAAGAAAATTTAACATCATCCAGGCAGGCATTATTTTGTAGATGAGAAATAATTAGTTTAATGTCAGTTCTCTTTAAATTAATTCAATGCTCACTATTATAATTTTCATGTCATGGTATGCTTAATTCTTGTCTTGATTACAGGTATTCTAGCATGAGAATATGCTTTCAGAAACCAACAATTTTTGTAAATATTTTCTATTATATTTTAAATGAGTATGATATTATTGAGTGAATTTTCTCACCAAACTATCTAGACATTGTTCCACTGTCTCCTAAAAGCACAAGGACCCAGTAGTCTGTTTTTTTGCCATTTGTAGATAACTTGGTTTTACTGCTAAATGTGTAGAGAGTTCCTATCCTTGAATTTTAGCCGTTTTGCCAGGTTCTGTACATATATTCACTGTTCATATAGTTTTCTTTGGATCATATTTTGTCACACTGATTTGTAGATTTGAGACTTTATTTTAGATTACTTTTAATTTTACTTTGTCTATTCTGGTACAATCATCACCATCATCACTATTTAACCATTAAGTTATCTTTGCCTTTATTCCTTTTATCTTCGTTCTATACTTGGTGTTCCTTTTACATGCTCATTTCCATGTTATTAACACTTTTTCAGCATAGTTTTTGTTTTGAAATAACTTTATTCTCATCTTCAATTATTTTCCTTTGATTTTTCCAAATCACTTATATCCTGTTTAATATATCATTTTAGCTAGTCTTCCTCCTCCTCCTCCTTTTCTTCTCTCCTTCTCCTCCTCTTCTCTTTCTCCCCTCCCCCTCCTCCTCTTTCTTCTTCTCCTTCTTTTTGCTCCTCCTTACTCTTTCAAAAATTTATAAAAAAATATTGACAAGACCATAGGATAAGAGGGGTACAATTTCCACCACCAGAGTTCCATACCCCATCCCATCCCATCCCTTGAAAGCTTTCCTATTGGCTAATCTTCTAATAATCTGTACTTCTTTGAGATCACAGCTATGCTTATGTATACTTTTCTCCAGTTCTTGGGCAATAATTCATATGATGTGCATCTTTCATTCCCTTTGGCTTCTATGTTGATTCATTCCATAATTTTTCTAGTATCTTTTCACGCAGGCCGGCTTAATTTATTTCTACTTCTTTCTTTAAATCTGTGGATGAAGATATGATTCCCAGATTTCACCACTCAGAACAGGGATTCTAGTTAAATTTGAATTTTAAGTAAAAAGTGGAGATAATTTTAATATTGCAAGTATGTCATATGTTTTACGGGAGACATAATTAAACTAAAATATTACTTCATACTAAAATAATAAATGGTATTTCTTCATTAAATTTCCTTGTCTTTCCTGAAAGGGAAGCATATCTCCCCTAAGAGACCTCAGAAATTATACAAAAAATCAACATGAACCAAAGTAGAACCTCTGAGTTCTTAGGTCTTTTTTTTTTTTTTATCAACATCTTAGGTCTTTTATTCTATTGTTTATTTATAAGAGTTTGCTGCAAAAGTGATTGAGTTTTTTCTATCCTTTTGATTTATTTATTTTGAGTTAGACTTTGGGGGCAGAAAAAAAAAGAAGAGTGGAGTTTTATGCAGTCCCTTCAACAACCTGCCTCCCGTGATATTTTGTGACTTGAAACTGGACTCCCAGCTCTAAGGTCCCAGTTCCCTCATAAGCTTCTTCTATTATCTTCAGTGATTCAAACATAGAAATGTCAATCCAGTATCTAGTAATCCTGTTATATCTAGGATATTTTCACGCTGCTCAAGAACAAATATGAGTTTTGACTTCTAGTATTCTGAAGTCCAAAATTCAATGAATTTTTATAGGCATTGCTTATAAACTATTGGTTGGAGTTTTTGCTATTTCTTAGCCTTGTACAGGTGGATATTTTTCATTTGTTCTGTTCTGGGATTTTTCAAGATAGAGAGGTTTAGAGTAAATGTGTTTCTAGTGTGTATGTTTCTGTCCTGTGTTTTTGGGATGGATTCTTAAAGTCAACTTTGCTATCCCCAGTAAAAATGATAATAACAGTAGTGTCTTGTGGTCATTTACCACATGACAATCATGAAGCATTTTCTGTGGGTTTACACAGAGCCACCCTATTATTATACCCATCAGTCTATAGATAAGGAAAGAAAATCATGGAGGGTTTAGTTGATGTTTCTAAGATTGCACAGCTATTAAAGGATACAGACAATGCATTTGAATCTGACTCCAAAAATACTCCTTACTACTGCATGATTCTACCTTCAACATCAGATCAGGACTTATTTAAAAAAAATTTATTAGTGATTTAATAATGATTAACAAGATTGTAAGATAACAGGGCTAAAATTACATACAGTTCCCACCACCAGAGTTCCATGTCCTATCTACTCCATTGGAAACTTCCCATTCCTTTTCCCTCTAGGAGTATAGAGCAGAATTCTTTATGGCATGCAGAAGGTGGAAGATCTGGCGTCTGTAATTGCTTCTCCACTGGACATGGACATTGTCAGGTCGATCTACAACCCCATCCTATTTCTATCTTTTCCTAGTGGGGTAGGGCACTGGAGAAGTGAGACTTCAGGACATACTTGTGAGGTCATCTACCCACGGATGTTAGAATAGAATCCTACTATTCTAGTAGCATCTGCAATTTTATGGCTGAAAGATATAAATCAGGACAAAGTTTTTAATAAATAGGAACCCATAGGTATAAATAGAAAAGGTGAAGTTAGGGGTCTTCATGTGGGAAGAAGCTAGGAAGTCTTATTTTAGATATGTTCTAAGGGGCCTATGACTTTAGTAATTTTTCCCTGAGCCTGATAGCTAATATGCAAGTGGGCTAAAAATATTGTCTTGGAAGATGATGTCAGAGTTGAGAATGGGGCTACAAAGCTGTACTAGGGCAGAGTAGCTCCCAAACATGAGGAAAGTACCATTAGCTATTTACACCAATGATCTGACATAGGGCCCATATCTATTCATATTCAGGAGCCTGTGTAACCTCCCTGTCAGTCTGAGCTCACAGTCCATGGTCATAGCTAGGAATATTCTAGGCTGCACTCATTTCAGGACTCGACTTCCCTAAGTGGCATAGTAGGTTGACCCAATCTCCTTTTGGAGACTGAGGCAGTCCCTACTATTGCTGCTGTACAGTGAGGGCAAGGTCCTGGAGAGTCCCACAAGAGGGGCTTATGATGATATTCCTGATGGAGATGACCAATGATATTGGAGAGAGGGATATATTAGAGGTCTAGGCCCATCATATCTATGTGAGAATGCAAGGATCCCCTGAGTAGAGCCCCAAAAAGACCATCACTGAAGTGTGCCAATCTCTTGCCCTTATCCAGATTTTATAGAAGATGAGCACTTTTTCTAAGGAGGAAAGCTTGCTTTCTGGGTTCTCAAATCAACAAGGTTCTGTCATTATATTGGTTAAAATATAACAAGATTAGAGATCAGGACACTATAATCAGATAACCCAGTGGCTATAAATCTCTTCGAGTGGAAATAGGGTCTGAATGGGAGCCAGATCAGGCAGAAGAGCCAGGAGAACTATTGTATCTGACTGCCTAACAGGTGTGTCCTGTCCTTCACTCGAAAGTTAAGATCTTCCGAGGCCTATCTTTAAAATTTTTTCTCTCTGCATTATTTTCTGTGTTCTCTTTCATAAAAGACATTATCATGAGTAGAGGGAATGCAAATGCTCAAGTTCCATCCTTGCAGAGATTCCAGCTAGGAAACCTGAAGATACTGGCAGTTCATTCTGAAAATTCAATATTTATGTAGTATCCCAATATTTGACTCAAATATTGTACAGACTATGTCTTACTATTCTGAACTAGTAATGAATATTGGAGATCTCTGCATAGCAAGCAGGACATGCTGGGGAAAAAAAGACAAGTTAAAAAAAATCAGATTGTCCATGACCTACTTCGTCTGTACTTCAGTTACTAAGGTCAAAAACTCTATCCCAAGCCAATTTTGCACTCATCCTTTCTACAAATCCTTTCAAAAGAGATTAGGTTCTTATTACTTTATTACTGCAGTAAAATGTACAGCCAGAATTCGGGAATGAAAGAGCTACTGCTACAGAAGCTGTAATAGAAGAAGCCATAAGTTAAATGTAGGCTTGAAAATTTGCCATAAAGATAATCTTTTATAGAGGGAGTATATTCTAATTTCTCACAGCAGAATATGCACTGTCTGATATGAAAATCTATGGGGATTAACTGCTTTTAAGAGTGACCCACACAGTATTTTTGCATAAGAGCCATTCTATGAATACATTTCTTGGTTGACTACAGGGATTCACCACTATGGAATTACTTTTGTTTTCTATGAAAGGAGTGATACGGAGAGACACAAAGGGTAGAGGGAGATGGAGAGGGAGAGGGTAGAGGAGAGAGAAACTATAGCACTGAAGCATCCTTTAACAAGAAGGGTGTTGGGCAAAGCAGAACACTATCTGGTTAATAATCTTTGTAAGGCGAAGCAGGATATTATTTATTATGTTTGGTTTTTTTCAGTAACATTGCTAGTAGTATTATTCTAGTTAATGCTAGCATAAATATATAAAAATTTTCATGGTAGATAAAATATAGTGCTATTTTGGTGAACATTATCTTTGAAATTTTGCTCCTAAAAACAAACCTTTCAATCTTATCCCTATTTTTATATTTTGCATTTCCTCTATATCCATATCTTTCCTATTAATTTAAAAGTAGACTCTCACCTTCCCTAAGAAATGGTATAGTGGAAAGGTACATCTTTTTATTTTGGTCACTTCTTACCACAGACCCTAAACCATATCTATCTATCTATCTATCTATCTATCTATCTATCTATCTATCTATATATCTATATCTATATCTATATCTATCTATATCTATCTATCTATCTATCTATCTATCTATCTATCTATCTATCTATCTATCTATCTATCTATCTATCTATATATATATATATACAAGACCATAGGATGAGAGGTGTACAACTCCACACAATTCCCACCACCAGAACTCCGGATCCCCTCCCCTCCCCTGATAGCTTTCCTATTCTTTATCCCTCTGGGAGTATGGACTCAGGGTCACGATGGGGTGCAGAAGGTGGAAGGTCTGACTTCCGTAATTGCTTCCCCACCGAACATGGGCATTGACAGGTCGATCCATACTCCCAGCCTGTCTCTCTCTATCCCTAGTGGGGCAGGGCTCTGAGGAAGTGGAACTCTAGGACATATTGGTAGGGTCATCTGTCCAGGGAAGTCTGGTTGGCATCATGTTAGCATCTGGAACCTGGTGGCTGAAAAAAGAGTTAACATATAGAGCCAAAGAAATTGTTGACCAATCATGAACCTAAAGGCTGGAATAGTTCATAAGAAGAGTTGGGGGGTACTTCATTTTGTAGATAGTTAGTAGTCCTATTTTAGTTATATTCAAAGAGCTCATGACTATACTAGTTTTTTTTTTTTTCCCTGAGCCTGACATCTGATATGCAGGTGGATCCAACTTATTGTCTAGGGAGATGATGTCATGGCTGGAAAAAGGACCACAGAGCTTTCTATTCATTATCCCTCTGTGAGAGCATGGGCCCAGGATCATTATGGGGTGCAGAAAGTGGAAGGTCTGGCTTCTGTAATTGCTTCTCCGCTGAACATGGGTATGGACAGGTTAAATTTTTGGGTTTCAGTTCTCTATATTCACATATAAGTGAAACCATACACCAGTTATCTTTTACCTCCTTACTTCACTAAGCACAATCACCTCCTCATACATTCATTTTTGTCCAGTCTTTTTTTTTAATTGCAGAGTAATATAACACGGCATATGGATACCAGAGCTTCTTTGGAAAACAGCTATGCTCACCACTATACCACCAATGCTTCTACCAGAGCTTCTTTATCTAATTGTCTGTTGATGACCCTTTAGGTTGCTTCCACTTCTGCCACCATTTTGTTCCTATACTCTAAAAGTTTGTTTTTATTTTATTTTACTGTTTAATTGTTTTGTTCATCTTTATATGAGTGGAATAATAGTGTTTGACTCATTGCCCTCTAGGTTCATTTATGTTATCACAAATGGCAGGAATTCATCTTTTTTTTTTTTTAGAAAACTTATCCATTTTATTGATACATTGTAATTGTTCTACATTTCTACATTTTACCATATTATGTAAAAAATACTGAAAATGCAAGCTACCCTGTAAAATCAAAGACAAAACGTTGAATCCAAAAATAAACTATGTTTTACACAATGGACACTTTTCCCATAGTATTAAATTAAATATCTAATTCTTTTTTTTTTAAAAAAAATGACTATTTTACATACTCCCTAAGTACATCTGCATTACAAATATAGCTCAGTAATTCTCAGAAACTGTTTCTAGAGGCTTGTTGTAAAAGGAAGCGCACAACCAGAAAAGGGAGGAAGCAAAAAAAAGTTTAATCTACACACAATAACTAGCATATAAATTATATTTAGTAAAGTTGGAATTCCATTGAAATATCAAAAATTTCACCTTTTAATAGTAACTGAGTAGTACTATATGTTGTACATATACCACATCTTTACTTAGTCATCAGTTAGCATGACTAAAGTTTTTTCCAATTCTTGACTGTTGTGAATAATGGTATGGTAAAATGGGGTACACGTACCTCTTTGAACTAATGTCTTTGTCTTCTTAGGCTAACTATCTAGAAGTGAGGTAGCTAGATAATCTATTTAATATAACATTACTTGACTTACTAGTATTTATGTCTATACTACTTGAGGGTGACCCTAAGAATCAGGACATCAGCTTATTTCTTTCTTTCCCTAGAGGGGTAGGGCTCTGGAGAGGTGTGGTTCTGGGACACATTGGTGAGGTTGTCTGTCCAGGGAGGTCAGGATACCATCATGGTAGCATCTGCAACTTGGTGGCTGAAATTCTGTATGTTATAAAGCAAATTGTTCAATAAACAGCCACCCAAAGATGGGAATAGGGGATTTTTTTTTTACCTTGTTGCCTTCCTTCTACCGTCTACTTCCTCGTAAGTACTGTCTCTCACTTGGATTAAATTTTATGCAGTTTGTCTAGTGTTTTCATGGATATTACCTAATTATTTCTCATAGCAGCTTTAGCACATGCAAAACAAATTGTTGAGCAATCATGAACCCAAAGGTTGGAATAGTGGAGAGGAAGTGTTAGGGAGGTACTCACTGCAAACTCTAGTGTACTTCTGCTTTCAGGTATATATTTTGCAGTAGTTTATGGATACGTGTGAACATATGCTCTCTCACAGAACATGGTCTATATCTAGGTTTTGGGACTTTGTTAGAAAGTGATCCACCTGGGATGGAATTAGAGAATGCTATGAAAGGAAAGGTCTCACCCGAGTAATGAAGCTGAAGGGCTGTCATTCCACACGTAAAGTCTCTGGACACAGTCTGAGCTGAAGCATGTTGAGGTGGCAATCGTTGCATTGATTAGGTTGCTCTCAGCAGATGCAATATTATTTGATATGGATTGGGAGAGGTATGCAGGAAAGTGGGCCCTATCCTAAGGTTCCAGGACTGGGGGAAATATAGGATGTATAGTGGAGATATGAGGTTCCTGCTGTCTTAGGGTTCAGAAAGACAGTGGATAGTTAATGTTATCATCACATTATTTGATAATTGGGTTAACTTTGAAAAGTCATTTTGTTAGGGTTTGCTGTATAGTACATTTCGTCTTTTATTAAGGAAGTTCTGTTCTCTGTGAACTCTACTTAACTTAGTTTCATATCAACTTGTTTTATTTTATTTATTTATTTTGCTTCCAGAGTTATTGCTGGGGCTCAGAGCCTGCTGCTCCTGGTAGCCATTTTTTTTTTCTATTGGACAGGACGGAGAGAAATTGAGAGAGGAGGGAAAGATCGAGAGGAAGAGATTGAAAGACACCTGCAGACCTGCTTTAATGCTTGTGAAGCGACCTCCCTACAGGTGAGGAGCTGGGGTCTTGACCCTGGATACTTGTGCGAGTCTTTGTGTTTCATAGTATGTGCACTTAACCTGATGCACCACCACTACCTAGTCCCCTTCAGGTCAAATTGTTAGAAGACTTTAGAGTCCCACTGGAACTCAACATGTAAGTAAAAGTGGTTTTATTTTTTTTATTTCTTCATTGGGGGATTAATGGTTTACAGTTGACAGTAAAATACAATAGTTTGTACATGCAGAACATTTCCCAGTTTTCCACATACAATTCTTTTTTTCCTTTTTGTAAAATTGTTTATTTATAAAAAGGAAACATTGACTGAACTATAGGATAGGAGGCGTACAGCTCCACACAATTCCCACCACCAGAACTCCATATCCCATCCTCTCCCCTGATAACTTTCCTATTCTTAAGCGCTCTGGGAGTATGGGCCCAAGGTCATTGTGGGATGCAGAAGGTGGAAGGTCTGGCCAAAGTAAAAACCCTGGGTTGAGGGTGAGGGTGGATGTTTGGCTTCACGGGGCAGGGATGGGGAGGTGGGATGGGACACAGTCTTTTGGTGGTGACAATGGTGTTTATGTACACTTTTGTTAATTCATAGTCATATAAATTACGATTTAATTAATATGAGAGGGGAAAATTGGTTGTATGTCTCAAACTTTTTAAAGCACAGATTGAGTCTTTTTAATACATACGCTGAGTCTTTGATATGTTGACTCTCTTAAAAGCTTAGACCAAGGAGAACAGAAGCAACCAGTGGTACAGCTATATACAAATAATGTCAAATAATAATGTCAACGGACATAAATTATGGTGATGTTGTGTTAGCAAATCCTAACAAAGGGATATTTCAAAGTTAACCCAGTTGCCAAATAATTTGCTTATAGCAGTAGCTATCTATTGTCTTCTTAAACCCTAAGACAGCAGGAACCTCCCACTTCCTCTATAGAGCCTATATTTCCCCCAGTCCTGAAATCTCTAGGGTAGGGCTCACTTTCCTGCATGCTTCTCTCAAGTCACACCAAATGATATTGCATCCGCTGATCCCAACCTAATTAGTGCAATGAGTACCACCTCAGCATGCTTCACTTCAGACTGTGTCCAGAGGCATCAGGCATGGAATGTCAGCCCTTCAGCCTCATTACTCAGTTGAAACCTTTCCTTTCATAGGATTCTTTAATTCCATTCTGGGTGGTTCACTTCCTAACAAAGTCCCAAACCTAGATATAGACCAGGTCCCGTGAGATAGAGCGTATGTTCACATGTATCCATAAATTAAGGCAAAATATATACCTGAAAGCAAAAGTGCACAATAGTCTGTAGTGAGTAAGTATCAAGTTCCTAATGAAATAATGTCTACTTAGACTTAGATACTCTCCTCACCTACTTCATATTACAGTTCTCTCACTTGCTCCAAAGCTAACCTTATCAAAGCAAGGACTGTGAAAGTGGTTTTAATGCTCCAAATACCTACCTTACCTCTAAGAGTCTCATCTTTCAACTTTCAGGCTATTGAAAAATGCATTCATGTGGCAAATATTTATCAAGTGTTTACTGTGTACCACTTCTGAGCACTGGGATTCAGATGGGTGAACATTATAGAAAACTCCACTACCTCCATTACCATATAGAATAAATTTGAATGTCAGGAAACAGGCAATAAATGAATAGATGAATGATGTGTTTAAAGCATAATTAAAGGAAACATGTACTGATATTTAGGTGTCAAAGATAAAAGACTAAGGTAATATGCTAGACAGTTACTCTGTGTGTGCATACACATGTGTATGCATGCATGTATATTGTGTGATATTTTAAATTGAGTGGTCTTGGAGGGCCTTCCTTAAGGAAAACATTAAGATGAGAACTGAATGAGCCATAAGAGGCAGGTATGAGCAGATAAGATGAAAGAATGTTCTAGGCAAATGAAAAAGAAGGATGAAAACCCTAAAGTAGTATATACTTTATCTTCAAGGCCAACAGGATATGTTGAATGCCTTTAGAGAAAATTCTAAAATGGTGTCAAATTTGATCTTTAAATTTTTTTTCACAACTTTCTTAGCCATTTATCTGTTATTGGGCATCTGAGTTGCTTCCAAATTTGGGCTACTGTGGTGCTATGAACATTGGTGTGTAAAGGTCTTTTCAGATAGGTGTTTTTATTTTCCCTGGGTAAGTCTCTAGGAGAGTTGTTGCTGGGTCATGGGCAGATCCATTTCTAGAATTCTGAAGAATCTCTAGACTGTTTTCCGTAGAAATTGGGTCAGTTTACATTCCCACCATTAATGTAGGAGAGTCCCTTCCCCCACACCCCTAGAGCCTTTCCAATAGTTGGTGCTTCTTTCTTTTCTAATGTGTGACAACCTTACAGGTGTAAAATGGTCTTTCATTGTTGTTTATATTTGCATTTCCCTGATCATCAGTGACGTTGAGCATTTTTTCATGTCTGTTCATTCTTTGGATTGGTTGTTTGGAGAAGATTTGCCCAAACTCTCCCCCCCCACACACACACTTTTCAATGGGATTCATTGCCTTTTTATTGTTGAGTTTGGTAAGTTCTTTTTGTATTTTGGTTATCAGTCCCCTGTCCACATAATGATTTTCTCTCAGTCCATAGGCAGTCTCTGTTATGGTGGTGATTTCCTTTGTCATGCATAAGCTTTTCTGTTTGATGTAGTCCCATTAGTTTATTTTTTATGTTTGTTTTCTTGTAGTTGGATTTAAGTCAGTGAAGATGTTGCAGAAACTTAAATTGAAGAGAGTTTCTGCCTATAATTGATGACTTCTAGCCTAATTTCTAAATCTTTGATCCATTTGGAGTTTTCTATATGATGAAATCTGGTGATCCAGTTCCGTTCTTCTAAATGTTTCAACCCAATTTCCCCAACACCATTTGTTGAATAGGCTCTCCTTTTTCTGTTTGCTGCTTTGGACATCCTTGTAAATAATTTGTTGACCATAGGTGTAGGGGCTGATTTATGGTATATCACTTCTGTTCCACATGTCTGTGTATTTATTTGGTTCCAGTAGCAGGGCATTTTGATTATAGTGGCTCTGCAGTATGTTTTGAGATTTGCAAAAAGCATTGCATTTTGATTTTGCTGGGAACTTCTCCAGGGCCATTGAGTGCCTGTCCCAGAGTTTTCTCTTCTCTCTAGTTGCACTTTTGAATGAAATCTCTCTCATACTTAATAAAGGCAGATATGGAAATTGCATACCTATTGTGTGTTCCCATGTAATTATTTCAAGAGAATTATACATTGGACCCATGAGAGAGGAACTTAGCTTCCTACCTCCTCTTATAGAGTAAGAACTACGCCTATATGTCAAATCTATATTCTAACCATTAATCCCCCAATAAAATTATATATATATTTATTTCTAAACTTACAGTACTAAGTGGTTCCAGAAGTAGCATATGATACAACTTTCTTTCTTTCTCTTTTTTTATTTAAGAAAAGATTAATTAACAAAACCATAAGGTAGGAGGGGTACAACTCCACATAATTCCCACCACCCAATCTCCATATCCGACCCCCTCCCCTGATAGCTTTCCCAGTCTCTATCCCTCTGGGAGCATGGACCCAGGATCATTGTGGGTTGTAGAAGGTGGAAGGTCTGGCTTCTGTAATTGCTTCCCTGCTGAACACGGGCATTGACTGGTCGGTCCATACTCCCAGTCTGCCTCTCTCTTTCCCTAGAGGGTGGGTCTCTGGGGAAGCGGAGCTCCAGGACACATTGATGGGGTCTTCAGTCCAGGGAAGCCTGGCCAGCATCCTGATAACATCTGGAACCTGGTGACTGAAAAGAGAGTTAACATACAAAGCCAAATAAATTGTTGAGCAATCATGGACCCAAAGCTTGGAATAGTGGAGAGGAAGTGTTAGGGGGATACTCACTGCAAACTCTAGTGTACTTCTGCTTTCAGGTATATATTTTGCAGTAGTTTATGGATACTTGTGAACATATGCTCTCTCTCATACAAACTGGTGTTTATCTAGGTTTTGGGACTTTGTTAGAAAGTGAACCACCTGAGATGGAATTAGAGTATACTATGAAAGGAAAGGTCTCACCCGAGTAATGAAGTTGAAGGGTTGTCATTCCACACGTGAAGTATCTGGACACAGTCTGAGATGAAGCATGTTGAGGTGGCAATCGTTGTGTTGATTAGGTTGTGATCGGCAGATGCAATATTATTTGATATGGATTGGGAAAGGCATACGGGAAAGTGGACCCTATCCAAAGGTTCCAGGACTGGGGGAAGTAGAGGCTCTATAGTGGGGATGTGAGGTTCCTGCTGTCTTAGGGTTCCAAAAGACAATCGATAGTTAATGTTATCATCACATTATTTGGTAATTGGGTTAACTATGAAAAGTCCTTTTGTTATGGTTTGCGGTATAGTACCCAGTATCTTGTATATAGCTGTGCTATTGGTTGCTTCTGATCTACTTGGTCTAGGCTTTTGAGAGAGTCTGCATATCAACTAAACAGCCTATATATTAAAAAGATTCAGTCTGTGTTTTAAAAAACTTCAAGACATACAATTAATTTTCCCCCTCTCATATTAATTAACTAGTGATTTATATGACTACATTTTACTAGGAGTGTACATAAACACCATTCCCACCACCAAAAGACTGTAACCCATCCCTCCAACCCACTCCCACCCCCCACTGGCCCAGGAAGCTGCATGTCTACCCCTCACCACAGGGCTTTTACTTTCGTGCCCTACTTACAATTTGGTCAGGTCCTGCTTTTAGTTTCCGTTTTCAGATATTCTTAGTCAACTTCTGTTGATGAGTGGGATCATCCCATACTCATCTTTATCTTTCTGACTTAGCTCACTTAACATAATTCCTTCTAGCTCTGTCCAAGATGGGTCAGAGAAGGTGGGTTCACTGTTCTTGATAGCTGCATAGTATTCCATTGTGTATATAACCACAGCTTTCTCAGCCACTCATCTGTTGTTGGGCACCTGGGTTGCTTCCAGGTTTTAGCTATTATGAATTGTGCTGCTATGAACATAGGAGTACACACCTCTTTTTGGTTGGGTGTTATGGAGTCCTTGGGGTATAACCCCAGGAGAGGAATTACTGGGTCACATGGAAGGTCCATGTGTAGCCTTCTGAGAGTTTTCCAGACTGCTCTCCACAGAGGCTGTACCAATTTACATTCCCACCAGCAATGTAAAAGGGTTCCTCAGTCCCCACAACCTCTCCAGCATTTGTTGCTGCTGTCCTTTTTGATGCATGCCATTCTTACAGAAGGGAGGTGGTATCTTAGTTTTGTTTTAATTTGCATTTCTCTGACAATCAGTGACCTAGAGCAGTTTTTCATATGTTTGTTAGCCTTTTGGATCTCCTCTGTAGTGAATGTTTTGTTCATATCCTCTGCCCATTTTTGGACGGGGTCATTTGCTTTTTTGGTGCTAAGTTCGCTGAGCTCTTTATATGTTGTTTTCGCCGGGCTATGTCGATTTCGCAGGGCTGGCTTCACGGGCGGGTAACAGACGACCAGGGACTCATGGTTGAGCTGTAGGCAGTATCTCTTTATTCATGCAGGACGCAGCTGAGCTAAACCAAACTCTAGGTTACCCTCAAACTCACAATGCTGTCTTTATATATATTTGCCAAGTAGGGTGGAAACAGGATGTGACATAGAGAGGGTGGAGAGAAAAGTGACTGGTGAAAATCAGAGTGTGACAAGGAGGGGGAGGAGCAGGCGAGAATCCTATCACTGAACCACCAATGCCCTGGAGGGAGGGTGGTGCTTGTTAACAGTGATTATGTAAATAGAATAGTGTTAAGCAGGGGGGATTTAAACCAAATGAAACAGAAGGGGTCTCATGCATACCAAAATTTATATATTTTGGTGATTAGTTTCTTGTCTGATGTATGGCATGTGAAGATCTTCTCCCATTCTGTGAGGGGTCTCTTTGTGTTTAATAGTTTCTTTGGATGTGCAGAAGCTTTTCAATTTGATGTAGTCCCATTGGTTTGTTTCTGCTTTAGTCTTCCTTGCAATTGGGTTTGATTCATCAAAGATGTCCTTGAGGTGTAGGTGGGAAAGTGTTTTACCAATGTTTTCCTCTAAGTATTTGATTGTTTCTGATCTGACATCTAGGTCTTTGATCCATTTGGAGTTGATTTTTGTTTCTGGTGAGATAAAGTGGTTCAATTTCATTCTTCTGTATGTTACAACCCAGTTTTCCCAGCACCATTTATTGAAGAGAGCCTCCTTTTTCCATTTAATCCTTTGTGCCCCCTTATCAAAGATTAGATGTCCATAGGTGCGGGGATTTATTTCTGGGATTTCAATTCTGTTCTACTGGTCTGTGTGCCTATTTTTGTTCCAGTACCATGCTGTTTTGATGATGATGGCTTTATAATATAGTTTAAGGTCTGGGAGAGTGATGCCTCCATTTCTGTTTCTTTTCCTCAAGATGGTTTTGGCAATTCTAGGTGTTTTCAGGTTCCAGATAAATGATTGTAGTGTTTGTTCTATTCTCTTAAAGAAGCTTGGTGGAACTTTGATGGGTATTGCATTAAATTTGTATATGGCTCTGGGGAGAATATTCATTTTGATGATATTTATTCTTCCAATCCATGTTCATGGCATATCTTTCCATTTCTTGGTATCAGTTTCTATTTCCTTGAGTAGCGACTCATAGTTTTCAGCATACAAGTCTTTCACTTCTTTGGTCAACTTTATTCCTAGGTATTTGATTGATTTTGCTGAAACAGTAAAGGGGAGTGATTTCTGAATGTATTCTTCTTCAGATTTAGTGTTTGCATAATGAAATGCCACTAATTTTTGTACATTGATTTTTTAATTTTTAAAAAATTTTTTAAATATTAATTTTATTTATTTATTCCCTTTTATTGCCCTTGTTGTTTTATTGTTGTAGTTATTATTGTTGTCGTTGTTGGATAGGACAGAGAGAAATGGAGAGAGGGAGGTGAAGACAGAGAAGAGGAGAGAAAGATAGACACCTGCAGACCTGCTTCACCGCCTGTGAAGCGACTCCCCTGCAGGTGGGGAGCCGGGGTTCGAACCGGGATCCTTATGCCGGTCCTTGTGCTTTGCGCCACCTGCGCTTAGCCCGCTGCACTACAGCCCGACTCCTTTGTACATTGATTTTTTAGCCTGATATCTTGCTATATTGCCTAATAACTTCCAGTAGTTTTCTGCTGGATTCTTTAGGTTTTTCTATGTATACTATTATATCATCTGCAAATAGTGAGAGCTTGACTTCTTCCATTCCAATCTGTATTCCTTTGATTTCTTTTTCTTGCCTGATTGCTATGGCAAGAACTTCCAATTCTATGTTGAAGAGTAATGGTGACAGTGGACAGCCCTGTCTAGTCCCCGATCTGAGGGGGAATGCTTTCAGCTTCTGTCCATTGAGTATGATGTTGGCTGTAGGTTTGCTATATATAAACTCCACTCTCTTGAGGAATTTCCCATCTATTCCCATTTTTTGTAGAGTTTTGAGCATGAATGGGTGTTGGATTTTGTCAAAGACTTTCTCTGCATCTGTTGAGATAATCATTTGGTTTTGGCTTTGACATTGATTGACTTACAGATGTTGAACCAGCCTTGTATTCCTTGGATGAATCCCACTTGGTCGTGATGAACAATCTTTTTGATATGTTTCTGTATCCTGTTGGCCAAGACCTTGTAATATTTTGGCGTCTATGTTCATCAGAGGTATTGGTCTGTAGTTTTCCTTTTTTGTTCTGTCCCTATCAGCTTTTGGTATCAGGGTGATGTTGGCTTCATAGAAGGTGGAAGGGAGTATTCCTGTTTCTTCAGTCTTATGGAAAAGCTTAAGAAGTATGGGTACTAACTGTTTCCTGAAAGTTTTGTAGAATTCATTTGTGAAGCCATCTGGTCCAGGACTTTCGTTGTTGGGGAGATTCTTAATAACGGTTTCAATTTCTTTGTCTGTGATTGGTGCATTATGATACAACTTTCATCCTCAAGATGAGCAGACTTCAGTTTCTGAGACAAGATATGAGACCATAGAAAGATAAGGACACAGTGTCATACTCAAGTACAAATGAATCATGAAGTGATTAAGAGGAAAGAAGTGTTGCTTACAGGTCACAGTGCTCAGCGTGGCTCCTTTGAACAAACAAAATTGAAATGGTAGGAAGTAAAAATTAAGTGACCGGAGTCAAGTGGAGTTTGTGGTAATGAGCAGGGGTAACCATGGCATTAAATACTTCTTACTGTCTTTCTTCTCCATACCATCAAAACTTCAGCTATTGTATTTTCTTTTGGCACAAAGTGCGTGTCTAAAACACTAGCAAATGGTGTGAGGCTTTTCCTTACAGGAATGATCTCTTTCTATGTTATTTATAGGCAGTCTTTCTGTCCTGTTAGATATAACCCACCTTTAACCACATGAAGAATACTCTAGTCCCCAAGGAATTGATTTTATTGATGATGCTTAACTATAGAAAATAAATGAGACAGATATAACTTCATTTAGTATTGACAACTGAGAGGGACACATTGTAGTATATTGTTGGTATCTACCTTATTCCTTCTGAAATAGGTGACTTGGTGTTGCTGGGCACCATGTATCATACCTATAATTTGTGGTGTCTTCTACATAGTGCTCCTTTAAGGCAACTCATGGTTGTTGGTATATCCAAAGTTGCTGGAGCCTTCTCTCTGGGACCTGTCTGATACTGAAAACAGACCAGAAGCAAAGAAATATGGCTCATTGAGCAGTGAAATAAATGGTGTAAATGGGCTTTTAGCACTTCATTGACTTTCACTGGTCATTGAGTCAGGTCTATTTTGTTTGTTGAGGGTCACCTAGTAACTTGTTCTTCCTTTTATCATCTGCTTGGACCTCTCTCTATTGGAGCCACAAATGTTATGGACCATGTGAGATATTATTTGTGTGAGCATTTGAATGTATATGTTTAGTCATAGAATTATTTTTTGTATGGATCTATAGACACTGAAAATGTATTATTATCATTGCTTTCTTTTTTAATTTCTTTATTGGGGATTAATGTTTTACATTAAACAGTAAATACAATAGTTAGTACATGCATAACATTTCTCAGTTTTCAACACAACAATCCAACCTCCACTAGGTCCTCTGTCATCCTTTTTGAACCTGTACTCTCCCCTCACCCACCCTAGAGTCTTTATTTTGGTGCAATACACCAACTCAAGTTCAGGTTCTATTTGTGTTTTCTCTTCTAATCTTGTTTTTCTTTTTTTTTTTTTTTTAATAATTTTTACTTTATAGAGACAGCCAGAAATTGAGAGGAAGGGGGTATGGAGAGGAAGAGAGACAGAGAGACACCTGTAGCACTGCAGCATCACTCATGAAGCTTTCCTCCTGCAGGTGGGGACCTGGGACTTGATCCTAGGTCATTGCACATTCTAACATATATGCTCAACCAGGTGTGCCACCAGCCAGCCACCTGATCTTGTTTTTCAACGTCTGCCTGAGAGTGAGATCATCTCATATTCATCCTTCTGTTTCTGACTTATTTCACTTAACATGATTTCTTCAAGCTCCATCCAAAATGGGCTGAAAATGGTGAAGTCACCATTTTTAATAGCTGAGTAGTATCTTCCATTGTATATATATACCACAACTTGCTCAGCCACTCATCTGTTGTTGGATACCTGGGTTGCTTCTAGGTTTTGGCTATTATAAATTGTGATGCTATGAACATAGGTATACATAAATGTTTTTGGATGGGTGTGTTGGGTTCTTTAGGATATATCGCCAGGAGAGGAATTGCAGGGTCCTAGGGTAGGTCCACTTCTAGCCTTCTGAGAGTTCTCCAGACTTCTCTCTTGACAGGGGTTAGACTAATTTACATTCTCACCAGCAGTGCAAGAGGGTTCCTTTCTCCCCACAACCTCTCCAGCATTTGTTGCTGCTACCTTTTGTAGAATGATTACAAACTACAAATTCTTGGAACTCATCTCCAAACACTTTGGCAAGACTTTCTGGCTGGGTTCAGGCACCAGTACAGTTTTTTTAAAAATAAACTTCCCAGAACTTCTAAACTTCAGTGAGTTTTGAGATTCACTGACCTCTCATGAGAGGACGAATGCCTTGATTTGTATGCTCGCATTTCTGTCAGGTGCTTTAAATGAAGTCATTAACCAGAATGCATTTCCAGAGTTCCAGTCATTGAGTTTAACATCAAATGAAATATATTTCTGGGTGACAGAACAGTAAGGACATGAACAGAGCTGGAGTGATGTACACAGATGTAGCTACTGTCTATGATACAGCACAGCGACTGACCCAAAGAAAGCTAGTGCCCAGGTCACAGACATGTGTCAGAAGTATCAGTGACTTCACTAGAGCCATTACTCAGGTGTAAGGTAGGCACTGACATTCAACTCTCTGTCCCTTGATCAAAAGGAGGATTATGAGGTCAGAGAGGCTAATCAGTCTGTACTGTCTTGCTCCACATAGTTTCTGAGAGGTTCAGCTAAGCATTACAGTTGCTTTGTGGAAAAAAAAAATAATGACAAGAAAAAGTATATGTAAAATGATTTCTATATGTAAACAGTTCTATACTAGTAAACAGGAGTAGGAAACCTTTCTACTGATATCTATTTGGATATTTGTAACAGTGATTATGGACATGCAAAATTTCCAACTTAAAAGTGAGCACTTAATATTTCTATGAAGAAAAAAATCCCCTAGTTTACTGAATTTCAGTTCCCACCTGCAGTTCCTTGGCATGACCAGACCAAATTATTTCTCAGGCCATATATGGCCTGTGGGCAGGATGCCCCCCACCACTGTGGTAAATGTTCCTCTTCCTTCTTAGGGAAGTATAGACAGTCCATAAAAATAAATATTTTTCCAGACCTTTGTCAGTGGTAATACATCTACAGAGTATGTGGAATCTTAACTCAGATATCAGATTTAATCAAAGTACCCCTCTGAATAAGCTGAGGGCCTTGGCTGAGTTCCTTGACTTGTCTGACCTACTTTTTGTAAAAAAAAAAAAAAGGGGGGGGGATTATTGTAGGGCAAGAGTGAAATTACAAATACTTTGTTCAGAAAAAAATCACTTCAAGACACATGGTGGGGAGGGGATTGTATATGGAGCTCTGGGGGTGGGTAATGTGTGGAACTATACCTCTCTTATCCTTATAAGTGTAAATAAATGAGGAAAACATCAGGAAGACTGCTTAGTGTACACACACACATTTTTTTTAACCAGAATACTGCTCAACTCTGGTTTGTAGTGGTGTGGGGGATTGAACCTGGTACCTGGGAGCCTCAGGCAAGAGGAAATAAGTCACTTTGCATAGTCACTATACTATTTACCCCACCCCGTCACACAAATTAATTACAATGAGAAAATCTCTATAGGGTCCCAGTGGTGGCACATCCAATTGAGTGCACATGTGACAGTGTGCAAAAAGCAGGTCCAGGGGATCTGGCGGTAGCGCAATGGGTTAAGCGCACATGATGCGAAGCACAAGGACCAGCATAAGGATCCCGGTTCGGTTCGAGCCTCTGGATCCCCACCTGCAGTGGGTCACTTCACAAGCAGTGAAGCAAGTCTGCTGGTGTCTTTTTCTCCCCCTCTCTGTCTTCCCTCCTCTTTTGATTCCTTTCTGTCATATCTAAAAACAACAACAAAAATAATAACCACAACAACATTAAACAACAAGGACAACAATGGGGGAAAAATAGCCTCCAGAAGCAGTGGAATCGTGGTACAGGCACCGAGCTCCAGCAATAACCCAGGAGGCAAAAAAAAAAAAAAGAAGCAGATTCAAGCCCCTAGTCCCTACATGTGGGAGGAGCTTTGCAAGCAGTGAAGCAGTACCACAGTTGTTTCTCTGTATTGTGTCCTCTATACCTCCCATTTCCTTCTCCATTTCTTCTGCCTATATTCAATAAATAAATGAAATATTAAAAATAATTTTAAAAAATTAGAAAAATGTGGAAAAATGCTACACAATACCTGCCACATACTATGTGTTCATTTATTCCAACTATTTCAGGGCAGCAGCATAAATAATAAAATCATACCTAAATATTTCCAGACAATAATAATTACCAAAAAATAACAGATGAATTTAGAAAATAAGAGTTATAATATTTACTGAAAGGAAAACAAAGGTTAACATTTTCTTTTTTTAAATTTTTTATTTAAGAAAGGATTAATGAACAAAAACATAAGGTAGGAGGGGTACAACTCCACACAATTCCCATCACCCAATCTCCATAACCCACCCCCTCCCATGATAGCTTTCCCATTCTCTAGCCCTCTGGGAGCATGGACCCAGGGTCGTTGAGGGTTGCAGAAGGTAGTAGGTCTGGCTTCTGTAATTGCTTCCCTGCTGAACATGGGCGTTAACTGGTCGGTCCATACTCCCAGTCTTCCTCTATCTTTCCCTAGTAAGGTGTGTCTCTGGGGAAGCTGAGCTCCAGGACACATTGGTGGGGTCTTCAATCCAGGGAAGCCTGGCCAGCATCCTGGTGGCATCTGGAACCTGGTGATTGAAAAGAGAGTTAACATAGGAAGCCAAACAATTTGTTGAGCAATCATGGACCCAAAGCTTGGAATAGTGGAGAGGAAGTGTTAGGGAGGTACTCACTGCAAACTCTAGTGTACTTCTGCTTTCAGGTATATATTTTGCAGTAGTTTATGGATACGTGTGAACATAAGCTCTCTCTCACAGAAACTGGTGTATATCTAGGTTATGGGACTTTGTTAGAAAGTGAACCACCTGAGATGAAATTAGAGTGTACTATAAAAGGAAAGGTTTCACCGAGTAATGAAGCTGAAGGGTTGTCATTCCACACGTGAAGTCTCTGGACACAGTCTGAGCTGAAGCATGTTGAGGTGGCAATCGTTGCGTTGGTTAGGTTGTGATCGGCGGATGCAATATTATTTGGTTTGGATTGGGAGAGGCATACGGGAAAGTGGGCCCTATCCAAGGGTTCCAGAACTGGGGGAAGTAGGGGCTCTATAGTGGAGATTTTCATAACAGGTCCATGAATATCAACTTTCTTCTTGATGCATAGATGTGAAACAATTTTCCATCACATGTGGCATTTTAGCATAAACATTTATGATTCTTGTTCTTAAGTCCTTATGCAAATAACATTCAAAATAAGCCATACTAGAAAGTAAATTAATTCTTAATTTTGATGATGTGGAAAGTTAATTTACATAAGACTTTAAATTTTGAAGCATTTCATTTAAAATTATTTGCAAATTTTTCTTTAAGAAAAAAGCTTCATATGTAGATTGGCTCCTTTTTAGACCCAGACACAGAAGTATGTAGCCTGAGGGCATCATAGTGGAGTCTGTATTTCATCACAATTTCTAATGTTCCTGATAATGCACAATCATACTTTGCTTAGAGTGTTGGTCTATGTGTGTTCATATTTTCTTAAAATTATCTTTATTACATCATTACTCTACAAGTAGTAGATATTCCTTGAAAATATTTAAGAAAATAAAAATGAGGGAAAGAAGGAAACTCATTATCCCACTGGAATTAACATTTTATCTAATTCTTTTTTAAGACATTAGATCTTTTTTTTAAAAAAATTATCTTTATTTATTTGTTGGATAGAGACATCCAGAAATCAAGAGGGAAAAGAGTGACAGAGAGGGAGAGAAACCCGAGAGACACCTACAGCACTGCTTCACCACTCGCAAAGCTTTCCCCCTGCAGGTTGGGGCTGGGGGTTTGAACCCAGGTCCTTGCACATTGTAACATGTGCACTTAACCAGGTGTACCACTACTCGGCCCCTCTAATTCTTTAGTATGATGATATCTATATCCATATACACCTCTATATATGTATGCATGTCTATATAGTTACAATACATAGGTATATGCTAATGCTGTAGTGTTCCTTATAACTTGCCCCTTTTTTGAGGAATATTTTTTTACCAACAATGTTTATGTTTCTGGGATACAATTTCACATGTCTTCAAAACTTGTTTAGCATACCTCATTCACCACTAAAATTCCAGTCTCCCTCCAAAACAGATTGTTGGTCTGTCTCCCCTCTTTTGCCACCTCAAATTTGAGTAATTGCTTAATAGCATGCCCAAACATCTCTTTAGTTCAATAAATCTTCTACAACTGCATTTGCATGAACACAAAGTAGCAGTCATATTGAAAATTCTTTAAACTACAATCTGTTGCTGAATTTTATTTATAAACTATGAAATAGAGAAGTTCTCTGATTCTTTCTTTAACCTCTCAATGACATTTTAGTTATACAAGTGCAAAGATGTAGGCTCCTCTTATCCTCTGTTTTTGTCAATATCTCCTTTTTATAAATAAAAAAAAAAGAAGTAGGCCAGTGTTTTTTTTTTTAATAAACTAGTAAAGTTTGTCTCATGAAAATCCTCAGCATGCTATTCACCAGTGTTGGAAGAAGGGAATATTCACAGAAAGGCAAGGAACTCCTCAGGTATAATGACACTGGCATACTGTCCTTTTTGTGAGACCGAAAATTAATATATCATTTTAGAGTAGATGTTGATGACTTGCTTCTACTGGAAGAAGTTACCAAGGGAAACTTACTTGAAGAAAACAATGTTCCTTTTCCACTAGAGCCTAGATAATGTTCTCACACAACTCATGACTGAGGCTTTGAGTTCCCCTAAACTTAGGTGTTTTAGTGTTAGTCCAAAAATTATGTTAAAGAGACCAATGGGTAATGAAGCAAACAGGCATTTTATACATACATATCTATTTTCCAAGACCTGGGCCCCTCTCTTAGGGTGAACCCATTCCAGGGTCACTGGCCTCATCCATAGGTAGAATTAGTTTACTATATAGAATTTCCATACTGGTTGCACCAGTTAACATTCTCAGGTAGATGGAAGCTTTAATAATGTAAAAAGCTATTTAAAAGGCTTTTAAAAATATGGCCATAAGGTAAGTAGATCTCTGAATCTGCACACAATAATTTAAAAGTTTATGTATCTACCTTAACTGGATTTATTCACATTACCACCAAGATGGTGTCAGCAGCACATCACTGAATGAAGGTTGTGTCCTTGATACAGATGCTAACATGGAAAAGGCCAGCAGAATACATATTGCAAGGATAAAGTACCTTCCTATTGCCTGGGACCAGATAGACAGTTGGTTGGGGTGGGGCAGGTGGTGGACCACCTGGTCAAATGCTCACAGTAAAGTGTGCAAGAACCCTGGTTCAAGCCCCTGCTCTCCACCTGCAGGGGGAAAGCTTCACAGGTGGTGAAGTAGAGCTGCAGGGGTCTCTCTTCCTCCCGCTCTATCTCTTTCTTCTATCACAATTTCTCTCTATCTCTATCCAATAATAAATAAATAAATAAATAAATAGAAAGTAAAAAAAGAAGGTTGCCTGGTAGTCACATCTCTGTGATCTCCAACAGGAGCATATTTCAGGTCTTTGCTTGCTAATACTCTGTTGGCCAAAGCAAGTCCCAAAGTCATTCCTAGTTAATGATGCAGAGAAATACATCCAGTTTCTGTCAGAGAAACTGCATTTTTACATGTCAAGACCTATGAATGGAGATTAGGATTTCGAATGTAGCCAGTAAGTCAGTTGACCATTCCAAAGATTGTATTTACTTCCTAGCTGAGCTGTTCATTGTCTGTTTTCATTTTAATATGTTTCTTTCTTCAGAACTCATCTAGGAGTAACTTTATCTTAGGATTTAGTTGGATTTGGTCTTGTTTTGCCTATTTTTCTTATGTTTTTTTCTCTTCAGCTGTATTGTAATTAACATAATATAAAGCTATATATATTATGTTTTCTAATATTCCTGGCATATCATACAACAGTAGGGAACATATATGCACATATTAGAAACCAATTAAAAACCTAGGTAGTATATTTCTAGAAGTTGGAACAAATATTTCCTAGAGAAGAAAATGCTCTGGTAATTGCTAATGTCTTAATCTAAAATTCTGAAAATATATAGGCTATAAGTATACAACGTCTCCTTAGAGAATTTGGCATCAACTAGGCTGCTTATCCCTTTTTCAAATAACTACAAATTGTTAAGCAGGATTTGTATGTTTCTGGGCTGCCTACTGCTGTAATATTAACTATTTCTGGTATAATGGCAGGCTGTCTCCTCTATAATCAAAGGGAAATGTACAGATTGACAATTCTCTCAACTATTCAAATGTCTCTTAAATATAAAATTGGTGGCAAGTAACAAACATTTTACATATGCTGGTTATTTTGATAGATTTGCAAATTTCCTATGAGCATAGAAAATAAAAACTGTAGCTTGTCTTTAAGTACAAATTTTGTGTGCAGAAAACGAATCCACATTTTTATTTATTCATTTATTTGTTTGCACTGTTAGAAAACTACTTTACAGCAAGTGTGAGGAAGAATACTTATTAGGATAATAACAGCAGAATCATAGAAATGAAGTATGTAGATAAATCTGTCTCTAGAAAATAGTGCAGAGTTACAAAAGGCAGTTTCTGTGAGAGAGAGCATATCTTCACACGTAGCTATAAACTACTGAAAAATATATACCTGAAAGCACAAGTACACTAGAGTTTGCAGTGAGTACCTCCCTAACACTTCCTCTCCACTATTCCAAGCTTTGGGTCCATGATTGCTCAACAATTTGTTTGGCTTCCTATGTTAACTCTCTTTTCAGTCACCAGGTTCCAGATGCCATCAGGATGCTGGCCAGGCTTCCCTGGATTGAAGACCCCACCAATGTGTCCTGGAGCTCCACTTCCCCAGAGACCCACCCTACTAGGGAAAGAGAGAGGCAGACTGGGAGTGTGGACTAACCAGTCAACGCCCATGTTCAGTGGGGAAGCAATTACAGAAGCCAAACCTTCTACCTTCTGCAACCCACAATGACCCTGGGTCCATGCTCCCAGAGGGATGGAAAATGGGAAAGCTATCATGGGAGGGGGTGGGATATGGAGATTGGGTGGTGGGAATTGTGTGGAGTTGTACCCCTCCTACCCTATGGTTTTGTTAATTAATCCTTTCTTAAATAAAAAAAAAATAAAAAAGAATCTGTAAAGATCAATGGATGCCAAGAACTAAAAATAGATAAGCACTATGGAGAAATAAGTGCAAGGAAAAATAAACCACTAGTATTTAGGATGGATTTTTTGTCTTTGTTCCCTGTTGTTAATTTCTAAATATTGATTGAGGAATTTAGAAATTCTTCCAAAGCGAATTTTTATTATGTGCAATTCCCATATTCCTTGTGTAATGGTTTTCCATGTTAACAGGTACTACACACATATACAAGCACATGTGTATACTTTGATTTATGTGATAAAATTGAGTGTCAAAATAGTAGTATACTAGTTCAGTAAAATGTAATAATTTAAGTAGTGAAAGATGAAGGTGGTTGCAATGAGTAAGCCTGTTTTTAAAATATGTTTTCTATATTCAAAAGAAAGTGAATAGCAATAGTGAAATATCTTCATGTAATTTTGGAGCTAATGCATCATGTTTTCTTTGACAGAAATATAGGTAGTTCAGAGAAATGTTTTGCTTTTTTTTAGTTATGGAAAATTAGGGAACTGATTTTTAAAATAATTTTATTGGGGGTTAGGTATTACAGAACATTTCTCTATACATGTATATGCTTTCCCAATTCTGCATAAAAGGTGTCTGCTACATACTCTTGTCCCCCCAATCAAGTACCCCAAATCTCTTCTCTCCCTAGCAACCCTATTCCATTCCCTCCCCAGAGTCCCTTGCTTTGATGCAGTATACCACCTTCGGTCCAAGTTTCATCCCCATGCTCTCCCTTTCTTTTTTCTTTCTCCTTTTTAATTTATTTAATAATGATTGACAAGATTGTAGGTAATAGGGGTACAATTCCATACAATTCCCACCACCAGAGTTCCATATCATCCCATCCCCTCCATTGGAAGCTTTCCTATTCTTTATCCCTCTGGGAATATGGACCCAGGGTCATTATGGGGTGCAGAAGGTGGGAGGTCTGGCTTCTGTAATTGCTTCTCTGCTGGACATAGGCATTGGCAGGTCAATCCATACCCCTATCTTATTTCTATCTTTCCCTAGTGGGACAGGGCTCTGGAGAGGTGGGGTTCAAGGACACATTGGTGAGGTCATCTGCCCAGGGAAATTAGGTTGGCATCATGGTAGCATCTGCAACTCGGTGGCTGAAAAGAATTAAGATAAAATTGTTAAGATAAGGGAGTCGGGCAGTGGCACAGTGGGTTAAGCGCAGGTGGCGCAAAGCGCAAGGACCGGTGTCAGGATCCCAGTTCGAGCCCCCAGCTCCCCACCTGCAGGGGAGTCGCTTCACAGGTGGTAAAGTAGGTCTGCAGGTGTCTGTCTTTCTCTCCCCCTCTCTGTCTTCCCCTCCTCTCTCCATTTCTCTCTGTCCTGTCCAACAATGATGACATCAATAATAACTACAATACAACAACAAGAGCAACAAAAGGGAATAAATAAATAAATATTTAAAAAATTGTTAAGATAAAAGACTTAAGATAAAAAGCAGAACAAATTGTTTAATAATCAGGGACCTAAAGGTTCTTACCTTTATATAACAGATGAAAATTGGGGTTTCCATTTTGGAAGAAGCTAAGAAGTCTATTTTAAGTATATTCTAAGAGGCCCATGACTTTACTAATTTTTTTGCCTGAGCCCCACAGCTGACATGCAGATGGGCTAAAGGAATTGTCTGAGAAGATGCTGTCAGTTAGAAAGCTGGGTCAGGGCAGAGAGTAGCTCCCAAATATGGGAAAATTATTTAAATACCTTTAACTATAAACCCCATCAATCTGATCTGGGGCCCATATCTATTCATATTCACCACAGGAGCCTGTGTAATCTCTACATCCTTGTAGACTGAGCTTGAGTTCCATGGTCATATCTAGGAACATTCTACACTGCACTTACTTCAGAACCAGTCTTCCTGAGTGGCAGAGTATGTTGACCCGGCTTCCCTTCAGAGAGTGGGGCAGTCCCTACATTGTTGTTCCACATTGAGGGCAAAGTCTTGTAGAGACCCACAAAGTGTTTGTGATGTTGTTCCTAATGGAGAGAGGGATCTGTTGGAGGTCTAGGCCCATCATATCTATGTGGCAATCCCATGATTCCCTGACTAGGGCCCCATGTTGTGGGTGGCCTGGTAGTGACCAAAAGAGCCATCATTAGAGTGTGCCAATCTCTTACTCTTTTTTTTATATTTTATTTTATTTATTTATTCCCTTTTGTTGCCCTTGTTGTTTTATTGTTGTAGTTATTATTGTTGTTGTCGTCGTTGTTGGATAGGACAGAGAGAAACGGAGAGAGGAGGGGAAGACAGAGAGGGGGAGAGAAAGATAGACACCTGCAGACCTGCTTCACCGCCTGTGAAGCGACTCCCCTGCAGGTGGGGAGCCGGGGTTCGAACCGGGATCCTTATGCCGGTCCTTGTGCTTTGCGCCACCTGCGCTTAACCCGCTGCGCTACAGCCCGACTCCCGCCAATCTCTTACTCTTATCCAGCTCTTGTAGTCCTTACTTTATCTGATACATATGGACTTAAAGTGCTGGAGGGAAGTGAAATAGGAAGTAGGTGAGGAGGGTATCCAAGTCTAAGAAGAAAGTATTTGACTAATTACTTTTTAAGGTCTTTTTCCTTTCTTGTAGTCACTGCAAACTATTGTGCACTTTTACTTTAAAGTATATATTTCCTCTTACTTATGGATACATGTGCACAAGTTCCCTATCTCATGGGCCCTGCTCTATATCTAGGTTCTATAACTTTGTTAGGAAGTTCACCACCTGAATGGATATTCTCCCTTTCTAACTATGTCTCCCAAGTTCCACCTACATGTGGAGTCATCCAGTAGGTGAAATAGTAGATCTATTTCACTCAACACTTTTCCTTCTGCTTCCAGTGAAAGTGAGCCAAATATTGAGATTTTAATGTTTCTGTTCTGATGTCTAGGTCTTTGATAGTTAGCCTTGGTTCACCATTATTGGTTATATCCCTCTGTTCTTTCTACCCTCCGTTTTCCTTTATGTTTGCTATTGTTGTTACTGTTGTTTGAGTTCCCATATCTATTCTACCACATGTTACCTCATTTGGAGTTAGAGTTTCTTTATTTTCCTGTAGAACTCCTTTCAGTAATTCTTTCAAGAACAGGTTGTTGGTGGTCGTTTTCCAAACATACAGAAACTGAAGGAAACAGTTTCTGTATGTTTGGGAAACTTTTGATTCCTCCTTCATACTTGAAGGATAGTTTGGCAGGATTGAGTACTCGTTGTTGATAATTGTTATCTCCTAATACTGTAAAAGTGTCATTCCATTCCCTTCTTGCTTTTGGGGTTTCTATTGAGAAACATGGTGAGAGCCAGATGGTTCTGCCTCTCTATTGTCAGTTTCTTCCTTTCCCTTGAAACCTGTAATATTTCTTCCTGTGCTTATTTTTTATTGGCTGTTTATGGTTCAGTAGTTTGTTTTTCATTCAGCTTCTTCTATCTCTATATTTTGACCACTGCCCAGGTGTGGAACAATTTCTGTGATAATTTCTTTGAATATGTTCTCTGCTCCTCTCTCTCTCCATCCTCAGGCACCCCAATAACTTTCACATTTTTTCTTCTGATGGAGTCATCTATTTTAGAGAATCGCTTCATTTTTCATAAAGCTTTCTTCTTCAGCAGCTTTGCATTCCAAGAGTGTGGTGGTTTTATCTTCTAGCCCTGATATTCTGTCTTCAAGCTAGTTTATTCTGGATACAAGGCCTCTTAGATGAACCCTAGTGTTATCCAGTTTTCTTTAATTTAAGTATTTCTTTTGAGACTCCTTTGTGAAATTTTTAGCTTTTTGGTGAAAAGATCTCTGGATTTCTTAATTTTCATTTATATGTTACTGTTGGAGTCTTGAATTGCTTTCATAATGAGCTTTCTAAAATCAAACACAGACATTTATTCTTTGTGATCTTTGACCTTTGCATTCTTTTCCATGTTTCTGTTGGGTGTGGCTTCCAGGGTGTGGCCAAGGAGTAGCAAGGACTGAAAGGTTGTGCCTAGGAGAAGTCACATAAAACAGATAAAGAAAAAAGAAAAAGAAAACCCTGGATCCTCAATAAAAAACTACAAAGTTAGAGAAAACTTACTGATGGTTATGCATGTACAAATGGGCACATGGAAAGGGATAGGAGAGAGAGACAGAGGTGGCTGGAATCCAGAGCTATACCAGCATGCCATGGAAAGCAGATGGAGCCATATGAAGTGTGGACTAGGCCCTGAGTGGCAGCAGAAGCATGGGAACAGCTGGGAATAGGGTGGCCAGAGGCCAGAGTGAGTCCGAAAATGGCAGTTGCCCCAGACCTGTGGGCAACTGCATACCCACCACTCATCTTGGATCAGGAGCTAGAACCACAGCCATAGGAAGCGGATGGAGCCACATTAGGACATCCATTGCCCACTGTAAGTTTACCCTAATCAAAGTTGAATAACAGGAAGGACTTTCCCCACCCCTGCCACACCACCACATATAAACAATACAGTCACAGCACTACCTGCTGGTTGAACAGCGGAAACCACACCCAACCAAAATGGATAATGCAAAGATCCTACATAACAAGGACTTAGATGAAATGTTTGTTGTTGATAAAGGCATCATTTTAGTGTGAAACAGGAAGACTATGTTTAAAACTAGGAAGTCTTATCTCCCTGCAGGCATCTCCTTGCTTTGTCTCTCTGGTCCCCCAAATACCAAAGGAATTCCAAAATTCATATTCTGTACTTTAAAAAAAGTGAATAGAAATTGTGAAAAGCCTAATCTTTCTGTGTTTGGGGGCCACTTGTATTCATAGAGCTATTGTACCCCAGCATGTAATTACCTTATTTTGAAAAATTGATATAAATTTGTTTTGGGTTTCTTTTACCATTTCTTTCTTTCTTTTTTTTTTTTTCATTTTTATTTACAAAAAGGAAACACTGACAAAAACCATAGGATAAGAGGGGTACAAACCCACACTGTTCCCACCACCAGAACTCCTCCATATCCCATCCCCTCCCCTGATAGCTTTCCTATTCTTTATCCCTCTGGGAGTATGAACCCAGGGTCATTATGGGGTGCAGAAGGTGGAATGTCTGGCTTCTGCAATTTCTTCCCCACTGAACATGGGTGTTGGCAGGTCAATCCATATTCCCAGCCTGTCTCTCTCTTTCCCTGGCAGGGCGGGGCTCTGGGGAAGCAGGCTCCAGGACACCTTGGTGGGGTCTTCTGCCCAGGGACGTCCGGTTGGCATCATGTTAGCAGCTGGAACCTGGTGGCTGAAAGAAGAGTTAACATATAAAGCCAAACAAATTATTGACTAGTCATGAACCTAAAGATTGGAATAGTTCAGATGAAGAGTTGGGGGTCTCTGTTTTGTACATAGTTAGTAGGCCTATTTTAGTTATATTCCAAAGGGCCCATGGATATAGTATAGTTTTTCTTTCTTTTTTTCTCTGAACCTCACATCTCATATGCAGGTGGATCCAAGTTATTGTCTGGAAATATGAAGTCATTGCTGGAAAAAGGACCAGAAAGCTGGATTAGGGAAGAGAGTAGCTCCCAAATATGGAAAAGGTGTTATAAATATTGTTAACTGTAAACCCCATTGATTTGATCTGATCTGGGGCCCATATTCAGCTTAGGAGCCTTTGTGACCTCTGCATCCCTGTAGATCTGAGCTCACATTCTGTGGTCATGAGTAGGAATGTTCCAAGCAACCCCAATGTCAAGAACCCATCTTTCTCAGTTGGAAGATAGAGTATGTTGTCCAGCCTTCCTTCAGAGGATGCAACATTCTCTACCTTTGTTGATTCATGTTGGGGGCAAGGTACTATGGAGGCCCACAAAGGGGTCTATTGTGTTGTTCCTGATATAGATGACCAGTAACAATGGAGAGAGGTATTTATTTGAGGTCTAGGCCAATCATGTTTTTTTTTTTTTTTTTTTTGGGAATCTCAGGACTCCCTGACTAGGGCCCAGGTGATGGGGTGACCTGGTAGCAACTAGTCATCGTTAAAGTATGCCAGTCTCCTGCCCTTATTCAACTTTTTCAGTCCTTACTTTGATAAGGTCAACTTGGAGTGACTGAGGAAACTGTAATAGGAAATACGTGAGGAAGGTATCTAAGTCTAAGTAGACACTATTTCGTTAGGAACTTTATGGTGTCTTTTTAGGTCTTTCTACTTGCTTGCTAAATATATTGATTCACTGCAGACTATTGTGCACTTTTGCTTTCAGGTGTATATTTTGCCCTAATTTATGGATACATGTGAACATGTTCCCTATCTCATGGGACCTGGTCTATATCTAGGTTTTGGGACTTTGATAGAAATAGAACCAGCTGAAATGGAATTACAGAATCCTATGAAAGGAAAAGTCTTACCCAAGTAATGAGGCTGAAGGGTTGACATTCCATGTCTGACGTCTCTGGACACAGTCTGAATTGAAGCATGCTGAGGTGGTACTCATTGCGTTGATCAGGTTGGGATCGGCAGATACAATATCATTTGGTATGACTTGAGAGAAGCATGCAGGAAAGTGAGCCCTACTCTAGAGGTTCCAGAACCAGGGGAAATATAGGCTCTATAGAGGAAGTGGGCGGTTCCTGCTGTCTTAGGGCTTAAGAAGGCAATAGATAGTTATTGCTGTAATCAAATTATTTGGCAATTGGGTTAACTTTGAAATATCCCTTTGTTAGTATTTGCTGTATCATACAGAACATCACCATAATTTATGTACTTTGACATTATTTGTATATAGCTGTGTCTTATAGAGTAACGAACCAGTTGCTTCTGTTCTCCGTGGTCTAAGCTTTTAGGAGAGTCAACATTTCAAAAACTCATTTACCATTTCTTCTGACTTACCTATTCTGTTTTTGGAGTTCCTTTCATATTTTTACCACATCCAAGATTAAACCATTCCAGTTGTTGACTTTTGTTTTCAGGAATGTGGATGAGGATTTTGTATGTAAGTGAAACATTGTGTTAGTTGCCTTGGTCTATCAAAGTATCACAGACTTGTACGTTTGGTTTATTAAAGTCAATTACTGATTAAAAACACAAAGTATCAGAGGCTAGAGGCTTAAGTAACAGCTCTGTAGGTTAGTCAGATTGGCGGGATGGCAAGGTTGATCTCTTCTGAACCCTCTCTCCTTGGTTTGTAGGTAGCTGCAGTCTCACTGCCATTACTTGGCATTCCTTACTTGTCTGTGCCCTAATCTCTTCTTATAGCACTAGTCATATTAGCTCTATGATCTTGACCTCATTTTACCTTAACCACTGCTTTAAGGATTTATCTGGAAGCACAGTCACATTTTGAGGTTTTTAAGGCCAGGAATTCAACATACTGGCTTTGGCAATCATACATATTGGCATTGGGGTAGACAGTTCAGCCTGTAACACATACTTCACCAACAAGGCGTAAAAATCTTTAGATTATTTTATCAGTAGAGAAAAATACCTCTTTCAAGTCATATATTTTTGAATCATGATGATGTAAGTATTTATGATTAAGCATATGTTTGTTTGGCAAGCCAGAAGGGCCTCCAGGATTTTTAATAGTGTTTTAGATATTTTGGCACATTCAGTAGGTTATACAAACTGATTGAACTGACTGATTAGATCTCAAAACTATGCTGACATTAAATAAAGGTCTGAGGCTTTCTCTGCATCTATAAAGATAATCATGTGGTTTTTGGCTTTGCTTTTATTGATGTGGTGAATGACATTGATTGACTTATGGATGTTGAACCAGCCTTGCATTCCTGGGATGAATCCCACTTGATTATCTCAATAGATGCAGAGAAAGCCTTTGACAAAATACAGCACCCATTCATGCTCAAAACTCTACAAAAAATGGAAATAGATGGGAAATTCCTCAAGATAGTGGAGTCTATATATAGCAAACCTACAGCCAACATCATACTCAATGGACAGAAGCTGAAAGCATTCCCCCTCAGATCAGGGACTAGACAGGGATGTCCACTGTCACCATTACTCTTCAACATAGTATTGGAAGTTCTTGCCATAGCAATCAGGCAAGAGAAAGAAATCAGAGGAATACAATTAAAAGGGAAGAAGTCAAGCTCTCACTATTTTCAGATGATATGATAGTATACATAGAAAAACCTAAAGAAGCCAGCAGAAAACTACTGGAAGTTATTAGGCAATATAGCAAGATATCAGGCTACAAAATCAATGTACAAAAATCAGTGGCATTTCTTTATGTAAACACTAAATCTGAAGAAGAAGATATCCAGAAATCACTCCCATTTGCTGTTTCAGTAAAATCAATCAAATACCTAGGAATAAAGTTGACCAAAGAAGTGAAAGACTTGTATGCTGAAAACTATGAGTCGCTACTCAAGGAAATAGAAACTGATACCAAGAAATGGAAAGATATCCCATGCTCATGGATTGGAAGAATAAATATCATCAAAATGAATATTCTCCCCAGAGCCATATACAAATTTAATTCAATACCCATCAAAGTTCCACCAAGGTTCTTTAAGAGAAAAGAACAAACACTGCAATCATTTATCTGGAACCTGAAAACACCTAGAATTGCCAAAACCATCTTGAGGAAAAGAAACAGAAATGGAGGCATCACACTCCCAGTCCTTAAACTATATTATAAAGCCATCATCATCAAAACAGCATGGTACTGGAACAAAAATAGGCACACAGACCAGTGGAACAGAATTGAAAGCCCAGAAATAAATCCCCACACCTATGGCCATCTAATCTTTGATAAGGGGGCCCAAAGGATTAAATGGAAGAAGAAGGCTCTCTTCAATAAATGATGCTGGGAAAACTGGGTTGTAACATACAGAAGAATGAAATTGAACCACTTTATCCCACCAGAAACAAAAATCAAAATCAACTCCAAATGGATCAAAGACCTAGATGTCAGACCAGGAACAATCAAATACTTAGAGGAAAACATTGATAAAACAGTTCCCCACCTATACCTCAAGGACATCTTTGATGAATCAAACCCAATTGCAGGGAAGACTAAAGCAGAAACAAACCAATGGGACTACATCAAATTGAAAAGCTTCTGCACATCCAAAGAAACTATTAAACACAAAGAGACCCCTCACAGAATGGGAGAAGATCTTCACATGCCATACATCAGACAAGAAACTAATCACCAAAATATATAAAGAGCTCAGCAAACTTAGCACCAAAAAATCAAATGACCCCATTCAAAAATGGGCAGAGGATATGAACAAAACATTCACCTCAGAGGAGATCCAAAAAGCTAACAAACATATGAAAAACTGCTCTAGGTCACTGATAGTCAGAGAAATGCAAATTAAGACAACACTAAGATACCACCTCACTCCTGTAATAATGGCATACATCAAAAAGGACAGCAGCAACAAATGCTGGAGAGGTTGTGGGGACAGAGGAACCCTTTTGCATTGCTGGTGGGAATGTAAATTGGTACAGCCTCTGTGGAGAGCTGTCTGGAAAACTCTCAGAAGGCTAGACATGGACCTTCCATATGATCCAGTAATTCCTCTCCTGGGATTATATCCCAAGGACTCCATAACACCCAACCAAAAAGAGGTGTGTACTCCTGTGTTCATAGCAGCACAATTCATAATAGCTAAAACCTGGAAGCAACCCAGGTGCCCAACAACAGATGAGTGGCTGAGAAAGCTGTGGTATATATACACAATGGAATACTATACAGCTATCAAGAACAATGAACCTACCTTCTCTGACCCATCTTGGACAGAGCTAGAAGGAATTATGTTAAGTGAGCTAAGTCAGAAAGATAAAGATGAGTATGGGATGATCCCACTCATCAACAGAAGTTGACTAAGAAGATCTGAAAGGGAAACTAAAAGCAGGACCTTACCAGATTGTAAATAGGGCACCAAAGTAAAAACCCTGTGGTGCGGGGTAGACATGCAGCTTCCTGGGCCAGTGGGGGGTGGGAGGGATGGGTCACACTCTTTTGGTGGTGGGAATGGTGTTTATGTACACTCAGTAAAATGTAGTCATATAAATCACTAGTTAGTTAATATGAGGGGAAAAATTAATTGTATATCTCGAAGTTTTTAAAACACAGACTGAGTCTTTTTAATATATAGGCTGTGGATTTGATATGCGGACTCTCTCAAAAGCCTAGACCAAGTAGATCAGAAGCAACCAATAGCACACCTATATACAAGATACTGGGTACTGTACAGCAAACCCTAACAAAAGGACTTTTCAAAATTAACCCAATTACCAAATGTGATGATAACATTAACTATCCATTGTCCTTTTGAACCCTAAGACAGCAGGAACCTCACATCCCCACTATAGAGCCTCTACTTTCGCCAGTCCTGGAACCTTTGGATAGGGCCCGCTTTCCCATATGCCTCTCCCAATCCATATCAAATAATATTGCATCTACCGATCGCAACCTAATCAACACAAAGATTGCCAATTCAATATGCTTCAGCTCAGACTGTGTCCAGAGACTTGACGTGTGGAATGACAACCTTTCAGCTTCATTACTCAGGTGAGACCTTTCCTTTCATAGTATACTCTAATTCCATCTCAGGTGGTTCACTTTCTAACAAAGTCCCATAACCTAGATATACACCAGTTTCTGTGAGAGAGAGTGTATGTTCACACGTATCCATAAACTACTGCAAAATATATACCTGAAAGCAGAAGCACACTAGAGTTTGCAGTGAGTATCCCCCTAACACTTCCTCTCCACTATTCCAACCTTTGGGTCCATGATTGCTCAACAATTTGTTTGGCTTTGTATGTTAACTCTCTTTTCAGTCACCAGGTTCCAGATGCCATCAGGATGCCTGTCAGGCTTCCCTGGACTGAAGACCCCACCAATATGTCCTGTAGCTCCGCTTCCGCACAGACCCACCCTACTAGGGAAAGAGAGAGGCAGACTGGGATTATGGACCAACCAGTCAACATCTATGTTCAGCGGGGAAACAATTACAGAAGCCAGACCTTTCACCTTCTGCAACCCTCAATGACCCTGGGTCCATGCTCACAGAGGGATAGAGAATGGGAAAGCTATCAGGGGAGGGGATGGGATATGGAGATTGGGTGGTGGGAATTGTGTGGAGTTGTACCCCTCCTACCCTATGGTTTTGTTAATTTATCCTTTCTTAAATAAAAATAAATAAATAAATAAATATAGGTCATGTTTTTTTTTCAGCCTGCATTCTACCCCTTCCAAACCAAAGGATTTGAGATGATTTGAATTATTCCAAACCAAATGATTTGAGCACAAGTAGAAGAATCCAGAAGGAACTCCAGATTGCCTTCTTTTGCATTAAAATATTTTAATTAGATAATGTTTTACCATTTCTTTTTTTTTTTAGGATTGTGGTTTTACACCTCCCTAAAATATGTATTAACACACCTCACTGGTCACCAAAATGCTATTCCCCCATTGTCTTTTCAAAACTCTTCAAGACTTTCATTAAAATTGTGTGTGGACAGTGGTTCTGCAAAAGACTTTGATAATGTGGCTCAGAGGTTCCCTGTGCAATCCCCTGCACCACCATAAAACAGTGCTCTGGTCATTCTGTCTCTCTCTCTGTCTCTCTCTTTCTTTCTCTCTCTCTTTCTCTCTCTGTATGTTTGAGACTTATTATCCTGATGTGGATGGAATAATATAATTCTTGCTTTCCCATCCCTCCCTCCCTTAATTCTTTCCTTCTTTCCCCCTTTCTTCTATTTCTCTTTCCCTTCTCTCATTCTCTTAACTCTATAATTTACTAATTCACTCATACAAGGAGGCAGGGTCAGCTTTAAGTAAACTGATTGCTAATGTAATTCACTTACCAATCATCTCCTCATGATCACTGCAAGTCATCTGACGAGGACAGTGAAATTAATGAGGACACATAAATGAACATACGAAGGGATGGAGGATGGTAAATTAAATAGCAGAGAACCAAGTAGCCTGGGGAAAGAAGACAGATTGTAACCTTTATCAGAGTACATAGGACCCCAGAAGTGAGGGGAAGAGGGAGGGCTTCTCCTTGTAACCCTCAGTGCATTAGGATGCAGCTGGTCCCAGTACCCAATTGGATTTTCTGACAAAAATCTCAGTTGAAGCAAAAATGTTATTCTGAATATAAAATGGGCATGGAATGATTATATGGCTTTGGTATGTTATTTTCCCACTTTAAAGGACAATATATTATTTATTTAGAGAAGTACACACCTCACACAGTTTCCTTAGGTATGAGGGGGTAATTTACAAACCAAACATTAGAAACTACCAATGTAGAAAGCATCGAGGTCACAATGAGGAAGATGGTCTGGTTTTGATTGTTTTACTGTTATTGTTTTGTTTCAGAATGAAAGTGCCAGAGTGCTATCAGTGGGGATAATCATACAATTGTTTGCAGGTCTTGCTGCTCTCTATACTGATCTAGTGCTGTTAAGGAAGAATTACTGAAAACATACTTGTTTTCCTGCTTGATGGCCGGAAGTGATTTTAATAGATCCCTGGGTTTTTTCTCCAGGTTAGCCAGGAGCATATGGAAATCATTTTTACTTGTTAATAATTTTGCTGCTGATGGGGATTGTAAAGAGGACTTATTTTAATAACTTTAGGACTTATTAAAGGGACTGATGATAGCTGAGAGCAGAGAGGATTAATTAGTCTAGGTGAGTTCACTTGTAGGTTCCTGTGGAAGTGGGGTTTTTATCTGTCAGGAGACAACATATGCCCCCAGGTCATGTCCCAATGGCATAGGTATTAAATAGGCCTGGGACCTCTGCAGGGCCAGAAATCCAAAGCTGGTGCAGGATCAATACTCTCAAATATCTCTCACTGTTCTGAGGGTTTTCTCAGCAAAATAAAATATACTAAATCAGTGAAGGTCTTGAGTTTGAGTTGGACAGCTATTAATTCCATGGTCCTGGGAAAATTGCTTCACTTTTTTCTGCCTTAGTGTCTGCAGAAATGGCAATAACAATAGAAACTACTTATGAGCAATATCCCTTTGAAGGACAAATAAGATGATGAATGTCAGTTTCACAGTGCAGCCTGACACAGAGTGACTGCTCAGCAAATTATAACTATTCTTATTAACATTGTACAATTTATGCTGACACTCTGTGTCTGCTTCATTATACATTTTATAAAGAGAAACCCACTCTTAAAAAGTACTGAGAAGGGACTAGGCTCAGATCTAGAATTTTTATGGTATACAAGACAAAATAATGGTTCTGCTATTTGGAAACTAGAATTTTCAGCCTTTTTTGTGTAGGAAAATTTGTGTTGTTCTCATTCTCCTCAGTTCCTTTTATCTAGACACCCACTCAAGATTCATTGTCATTCTTTTGTTTGATTTATTTTTGCTATTGTTTTGTTTTGCTATTTTGTTTTACCTTTACTACTCAAAAATATCTTCCTTATCTAAATTAAGGGTTCTATTTTCTTTTGCTTTTTTTAAAATGTAAAATTCATTCAGATTCAGTTTTTTTTTACTTTTTTCTAGTATAATAATTTCCTAAAATTAAATATCCATAACCTTTACATTGAAGAAGTGGAATTTGGGAGGTATAATTATAAAACAACATTATTTTTGTCTCCCAATGTCTCTTTTAAGTTTATTATTTGTGAATGGTTTTATTGTTGGACTTTGATGAAATTTAAGGAATATCACAAGCTTTTGATAGCCATAAGCAAGCTTTACTTAGTAATTAGTTTATCCTGCTAAAATATTAAATTTCATTTGAAGATAAAGCTTCTCTCTTCTGGTCTGTTTGCTACAGGCTTTTGACAATGGGCGGGTGAGAGTTCTGACTGGTTCTTCTTTTCTCCTCCTACACATGACTTCCTTCTGCTCCAAAGAAACTTCAAACTGTGTCTGATTCTGTATAAGGCAAGAGGGTAAAGAGGACAAGATAATTCTTGCTTACCTGTCATTGTTTGGTGGTCTAGCATCACTGTTCTCTAGAGCTGGCAGGTGTTTCAAGCTTGGTCATTCTGGACACCTGCATGTATTTATCAGAGACCCTGTGGCTCTTTGCCTTTCTTAAGCTAATCTCAGTGGACATTTTACTCTTACTTTTAGATCTTCTAGTGGGCAGTTAATTCTTATTGCCCTTGACTGGATGAATACTCCTTCCTCAAGTACCGTGTCATCTAATGACACTTTTGACTTCTTTCTGTATTTCCCTAATGGACTCCTGGGACAAGACATAGGATGAAGCTACATGTGTAGAGATTTGCAAGATTTTCCACAAATTATTTGAGGAATACATAACTCCAAATAAGCAGTCTGCCTTTGACTCCTGTTTTATAGCAGCACTTGAGTCAGAGTCTTCCCCTTAGATTACTTAGGTATGAGTCTGAGTCTTCTCCAATGTTTATCAACCTGCATGAGAAATAAATGAAACTTCATAGGTTGTCTCAGTATACCCCATTTCTTACATTTGGGGACAGAAATCAGAGACCTTTATGTTTTAACTATTCTCTGCCAACTACTTTCAATCTTTTTTACTATTCAATTTGGCTGTAGGTTAAGAGTAGAGACACAGTTTTTTTTTTCTTTTAACTAAGGGGTGACTTTCTGGAAAATTTCATTATTATGTGGGTTATAACAAAACAGGATGCACTATTCTAAGACCTTTTATAACCATGTCCCATTCTTATTTTCTTTATATTATCACACACACACACACGCACACGCACATGTATATGTATGTGAGTGTGTAGTAAAAAGCACATAGGATAAAGTTAAGAAATTATGATAAATGAGATAAGCCTAAAAGAGAAGGGCAAACACCAGATCATTAATTATAAGTAGAATGTAAGAAACAGGGATGGAACTGAAAAAACACAAAATGAAACTTGGACTGGGTGTGGTGTATTGCATCTAAGCAAAGAAGTACTCTGGAGAAGAAAGGGAAGGAAAAGGGAGGAAAGGGGGTTGGGTCTTGGTGCATGATGGTGGGAAAAGACCTAAATTGGGGATAAAAGTGTTTTCAGACACCTATCACAAGGTGGCTAAGAAGTGTATTCATGTGTAAACATTAAGTCCCCAATAAAAAAATTACTATCTGTGGTCCTGGAGGTGGCACAGTGGATGAAGCGTTGGTCTCTCAGACATGGGGTCCTGGGATGGATCTCCAGCAGCACATGTGCCAGAGTGATGTCTGGTTCTTTCTCTTTCTCCTATCCCTCTAATAAATAAATAAATAAAATGTTAAACAATTTGCTTTCTTAAACACTTTGAAATATAAAGTTTAGTTGTGTTTAGTTGTGTTAAGTATACACATGTTGTTATGAAACATTGGTCAAATATATACTATCTCATTGTATATTAAAAAGATAATGGTTTTTTGTGATCAATTTTTAATAATTTTTATTAGTAATTTAAAATGATTGACAATATTGCGGTATAAGAGTGGTACAATTCCCACAACCATAGTTCCATATCCCCTCCCCTCCGTTGGAAGTTTCCCTAGTCGTTATCCCTCTGTGAGTATGAATCAAAGGTCTTTATGGGTGCAGAAGGTGGGAGTTCTGGCTTTTGTAATTGCTTCTCCACTGGACATGGACATTGGCAGGTCAGTCCATACTCCCTGTGGTTTCTTTACCTCTCCCTAGTGGGCTTCTTTTACATTCAGAGCAATGTCCTGCAGAGGCCCACAAGAGGGTTTATGATTTTCTTCCTGATGGAGAAGACCAGTGATGGTGGAGAGAGGGATCTGCTAAGGCCTAGGCCCATCATATCTATATAGGAACCCAAGGATCCCCTGACTAGGGCCCCGGATGATGGGGTGGCCTGGTAGTGACCAAAAGGGCCGTTAATGTGTGCCAGTCTCTTGTCCTTATCCAGCTTCTGTAGTCCTTACTTTATCTGACAAATTTGGGCTTAGGGTGATTGAGTGAAGTGAAATAGGAAATAGGTGAGGAGATTTTCTAGGTCTAAGTAGAAAATATTTGATGAAGTTCCTTATGCTGTCTTTTTTTTAGGTCTTTCTACTTGCTTGCTGCACTTATTGAGTCACTGTAGACTATTGCGCATTTTACTTTAAGGTATGTATTTCCCCCAACTTATGGATACATGTGCACATATGCCCCATCTCATAGACCCTGGTCTATATCTAGGTTCTATAACTTTGTTAGGAATTGTGCCACCCAAAATGGAATTAAGGAGTCCTATGAGCTAGGAAAGGTCTTACCAGAGGTTTGAATCTAGGGAGTTGACATCCCACACCTGGTGTCTCTGGAAGCAGTCTGAAGTGAAACATGCAGAGGTAGAACTTGTTGTATTCATTTGTTTGCGATCAGAAGATGCAGTATCAAATGGTATGGATCAAGAGACAGCAGGAAGGAAATGAGCAAAAAGCCCCAGAGACTTCAGGACTTGGAGAAATACAGGTTTAAAGAGAATGAGTACCATTCCATGCTGTCATAGGTTTAAGAAGGCAATAGGTAATTATTATAACCAAGTTATTTGGTAACTTGATTTAATTTGAAAATCCCATGGTTAAGATTTACTGTACTATACAAGAACTTATCATGATTTTCATCATTTGATGCTACTTAAAAATAATTGTATCTTATATGCTGACAAGACTGGTTACTTCTGCTCTCCTTGGTTTAAGATTATGGGTGATTTAATATTTCAAAAAAATTATTATAAATGAATTAACAGTTTAAACCCAATGTTAACATTCAATCGGTTTACTCATTTGAAACCTTAAGTGCTTATACTGAAGGAATATATACTCCGAACTGAAGTCTATGCATTAAAAAGCTTGAGACATTCAGTCTATTCTCCCCTCTCATATTGATTAATTAGTGATTTATAAGTGTTGTATGCTTTACATTGGGTAGTTCTCCCCTGCCAAGAGAATTGGATCAGTCCAGTTAGTTTCGCGGGCCTGCTTGGCCCCACCCCGAAGGAACCCCGCGAGAGTTCCAGAGTTGGAGAGGGTTCCTGAGTTCCAGAGTAAGAGAGAGTGCTTGCGCCGCGGGAAAGAGACAGCAGAGTTCTGTTTGGTGATTAGTTTGTCTTAGTTTATGAATCGTTGTTCCTGAATAAAGAAATACAGCTTCCCTGCCCAGCCGTTGTCTCCGCGTCTCTGTTACCCGCCCGTGAAGCTAGCCCAGCCAGCTGGAGCCTACGAATTTTAACAACAAATGGTGCCCACGTGGACCTGACCTGCGCATCTCTCAGATAAGTAAAGACAATTTGGCTACCTGTGCACTATGGCCTTCTCTTCTGCTTGTGAAGAGATCTCCAAAGGCCTCTGCTCTTTCTTCACGAGACTGTTTTGCTGTTTCTGGAACATTTATCTCTGGACCACTCTGTGGTTTCCACTCGCTCGGGCGAACTCAGAACAGCCAGCGGGAAGAGCCAGCGGGAGGGAGGCAAGGCGCGGAGCTGCTGTTTCCACCTGGTTAAACAGCCAGCCAGCCAGCTGCGCCCAGACAACCCTGCACACCGCGCCCGCAGCCCTGCAGCCCCACAGCCTGCAGGAGGCTGACGCCAGCACACAGGAGCCCGATGCCAGCACGCAGGAGCCCGATGCCAACATGCTGGAGCCCGATGCCAACACGCAGGAGCCCGATGCCACCATGCAGGAGCCCAATGCCAGCATGCAGGCCAGCCCACAGAAGCCGGCTCTCCACCACATGGAGCAGGGCACTGGACGCGTGATCCCTCCACGCTGCTCGGCCACTGCGAGCAGGGCAGCAGACATGGCAGGACCATGGGACAGGGCCGTGGCGGCCCATCATGGCCGCCACCCCTGGGCACCTAGGCCCACGCCTTCTACAAAGCTGGCCCGCCTGCCCTCTTGCTATGAATTCTGGGATGATCCCAGACCTCCCGGACCCCTGGGCTCCCTGCCAAAACTGGGCACACGAGATCTCCAGCTGCTGGTCCGGTCTGAAGGCAGACAAGCTGGAGTATGCAGAGATTTGTGCAGAGATCGCAACCTGCAATTCCTAAAAGGGAAGCTGTGCGGGAAGCCACCTCCGGATGGTGAACCCCCCCCAACAACTAAGACAGTACAGATTTAAATTCGTGTTTAAAATGACATGTCTTCGTAACAAAGGTTTCTCTCCTTGTTTATTAATGACCATGTTTATGTGTATGTTTAAAGTTTGGTAAACAATAACTTTAAGGTTAAATTCTTACTAGACAAAGTTAAATGAAAAAGGTTTTCAACGTAATTCTCATAAAGATAAAATAACTTACATTTAAAGTCTGAGGTAAAAATTAGTTAACAATCAATATATTTTAACTAAGTTGGTCTAAACAAAAGGTTAAACAGACTTGTTGATATGTAAAACTCTCCATTACCTTCTCTATTAGAAATGGCAGATCGCACAATGGCTATGCTAATTATTCTCATGCCTGAGGTTTCCTTTCCTGACTCCATCTTGAATGGGTGTAACAAAAGGTTAAAAAGACGTTGTTGCTATGTAAAAGTCTCAAATTCCTTCTCTATTAGAAATATGCTAATAACAAGTATTGTTTCATAGTAAGTAAATTGCAGCCAGCTGCCTTTGGGACTCTAGGCCGTTCCCCGCCCCCATGCAAATGCCCGTTGAGGCAAGTAGCCCCCCAGAGGCAAGAAATGTTTTTTTTAAGCTGATAAAGTTTAGCCCACAGAGGCAGATATGGCCCCCTCAGGCCTTCCCTTGGCAGCACACTGGTTCTTGTTACTTGCTTACATGTTTCTCCATGTTTGTGCCAGTTTCTTTTTTAAAAATGCCTGTACGATATAGGTTTCTGTTCACCCCACACCCTTGATACTATAGTCATTTAGTTAAAAAGAAAAGGGGGAATTGTTGTATGCTTTACATTGGGTTCTAGTTCTCCCCCTCCAAGAGAATTGGATCAGTCCTGTTAATTTCGCGGGCCTGCTTGGCCCCGCCCCAAGGAACCCCGCAAGAGTTCCAAAGTTGCAGAGTTCGAGAGTTGCAGAGTTCGAGAGTTGGAGAGGGACAGAGTAAGGGAGAGTGCTTGTGCCGCCGCTGGGGGTAAGAGGCAGCAGAGTTCTGTTTGGTGATTAGTTTGGTTTAGTTTATGAATCGTTGTTCTTGAATAAAGAAATACTGCTTCCCTGTTCAGCCGTATGTCTCTGGTCGTCTCTGTTTCCTGCCCGTGAAGCTAGCCCGGACAGCTAGAGCCGCAGAAAATTTTGACAACATATAAGACTTTAGGTTAATAGGAGAATGTATTAAAGATCAAGTTTTTTTAAAAGAATTTTCATTGTGATATTGGTTGCTATATACTTATCCAAGTTCCTTCAATTAATGGGAGCTAGTATCAGGATAGGTATGACTAAGGAGAGAATTTCATGGCATTCCAGTCTGGCAGTTGTAACATACCAGACCTCATGGACAGTATTGTAAGGAAATGCAGAAACAGAAACAGTTCTTGAATCCTCATTTGAGAGTTCATGAGTCTCTGTTCCACAGATACTTTATTAATAAAACCTTTGTGCTCCTGGTTTAACCTGTTTCCTTTTGGTCTGATTCTATATTTTTATTGTTTTCCTCTCTTCTACTTATCATTTACTCATATATTATGATTTTGTTTTTCTTATAGTTTCTGGTTTATAATATTATCAGTTTACTGATTCTTGGTTCTGATAAACTGTTCATAATTCCAGCTGATCCAAACACAACAAATTTCTTCATTCCCTAGGTAGTAATATTTCCAAGTTCAGATTTTCAGTAAAAGTAATTGAATCATCTTTGCTTGTCTTTTCATAATATGTGGAGACTGTCAACCAGAGGATTTGCTACCTTTTAGTCAAAATCAGGCCACATTCGACTTCCCTTTGAGTAGAGACTGCAGAATGACAACAAGATTCATTTTATGGACTGAGTGCAAATACTTTTGTGTGCATGGTTAAATAACAGTATTTATGACTATATTGAGTTTCACAGTCTTTGACAAAACATAGGAACTCTTATTGGAGAAGGATGTTCATAAAGACTTACTGAGACAAGTAACTGAAGATAGACTTCTAAGTTTCTGCTTCTGATGGTTTTTTTTTTTTTTTTGGAAGGGGTTATTTTCCTGGCTTATTTCCCCTAGTAGCAGACTGTAAGACAAGCATCCTCTTACAAATAATTTGTGAGATGCTAGCAGGAAGGGTAAGGATTGTGAATGAGACACGGCAAGGAAGGCTGCCAGTCAGAAGTGCTATATTAAGTGACAAGCACCATGGCTTCTTCACTGATCAATTGTAGAAAATGTACAACACATATGAAAGTTATCTCCAAGAAGAGGGGAAAGGGAGGACATTTATGTAGTAATAGGTATAGATGTGACTTGGAAAGGAAGAGAATATGTGACTATAGAAAAAAATGGACAAATATATACAAATAGAGAGAGATAGTTGTAGAAATAATTAATCCATATCTGCAACCATAAGAGACTGCTGTAGCTTACAATGGAGGGATTGGAGATTCAGAACTCTGGTGGTGGGAATGGTGAGGAGTTGTACCCCTGTTATCTCGTAGGTTTGTAAATCTGTATTAAATCATTGATAAAAATTAAAAATAAATAAAACTTATCTCCAAGGAGACCTCATATAGCAGGATAATTATCCATCAACTTCCTACTTGCAAGTTGCTTCTGAGCTACTGATTCCTTGACTCTTCCGCCTGACCTGAGCATAATGTATAGCTCTACTGACAGTGAAAGGCCTGCAAGCCAAGAGTCAAGGGTGTTTGCAGCCAGCAGTCTTTCCTGTGAAGAAAGGGGTCAACACTCCTTCCTACTTTCTCCTTCCTCGAATGAAATCTAATTTTATGCCAGGGTTTCATTCCTTAAGGAAGGTGACCCTACTTAAAGCTCAAGGGTGTATTTGGACTGTTTATTGCCATTTGTGGAGATAGTGTTATTCACAATAGTTTTTGTTGTAAGCTTGAAAATGTGATGCACTGTGACATGAAGTATGTTTTAGGGCTTCTGGGAAGTATCTGCATTTTTATAAATTCCTAGAAAAAGGGAATGTCATATTTCATGTTAAACATGTCATGTATGTCACTTGGAATATGAACCTCATCTTATTGTAAGTCCTGAATTAATGAACTCTAAAGATATCCTGCCTTGGATTTTCTCCTTTTCAGGAGTGACAGCTTTTCCTGATTATCTAAATCCCTTTTTAAAACTTTTTCAAAATTTTTATTTACTGGATAGAGTCAGCCAGAAATTGAGAGGGTAGGGGGAGATAGAAAGGAAGAGACACAAAGAGACACCTGCAGCACTGATTCACTATTCTCAAAGCTTTCCCCCTGTAGGTGGGGATCAGGGGCTCGAACCCATGTCTTCTTGCATTGTAACATATGCATTCAACCACCACCCTGCCCCTGATTATCTAAATCCTTTGAATAAGGTTTATTGTTTGCCTGCAGTCAAAGTCAGCCTAATAGGTACAAGAGTAAAATATAAGTTGGGGGCCTGGCTGTGGTATACCTGGTTAAATGCACACATTACAGTGTGCAAGAACCTGGGTTTAAGCCCCTAGTCCCCACCTGCAGGGGGAAAGCTTCACAAGTGGTAAATAAAATGTTTACATAGAAGAAAAACATTTAGATTTAAAATGTACTCAGAAATTAGTAAACAATCCTTTTAAATATAGAGAATATTGGCTTGATGTCGTTCTTACTGAATTGCACTGGAGAATCAGGGAACATATTGGCTTGTCAGTATGAATGAATCTCAGATCATTGGGTGATTCAGTATGCTAAATAGTAGTGAATGTTCCAGACGTGTTTCAGTTGTCCAGACTGCACATAAAAACTGAGTGATGGGGGCTGTGAGAATGAATAACAATATTTGCTGAAACTAAAAATCCTAAGGCTTCTGGATTCAGAATACACAATGTCCAGCCTGAACATTGGTGTTTTACCAGTTTTCTAGTAGAATATATCATTCCTTGCTCCCTAGATGATGATCTTTCCTATTTGACATTTAAACTTAAAAAATGTAGGCTACTCCTTGGAAGAAGTCTTGTTAATTATTTTCCAGGAATCAAGGAATGATGGGATAAAGTAAACACATGCTATCAAGCTGTCAATAGTTATTTGATGCCACTATGTATAAAGAATGATCTATGTCAGACTGCTCTGAATGATTAGACGAAGACAAAAACTTCATTTACAAGGTTCTGTAGTAGTTGATATATATATATATCACATACTTCAGACAGGGATTTGGGTAAAACCATTATCTAAACCAAATTAGATACAAAAACAAAAGATAAACGTTAGTCAACTGTGAGCAATAATTTTTATCCTAAAACAAGTTGTGAAATTGAGGAAAAGCTAGTAGCTTACTGGGAGGGAAGTTGCCAGAGAATCTCCCATTCAGGGATACCACCTATGATTCAGCCCTTCTGTAGCCTTCAACAGCTTCTGAAGTAACTATGCCTTACATTTCATAGGTAAGGAAACCAAGACTCAAGAAACTCATGTATATACTCCAGGATCAAAGATCTGGGTGGGTGATTATTTAACATTCAAGCCCAAATATCTTTGAAGGTCAATTCTTTTATGATTCTATAGAAATGACCAACTCAGATCCTCTGATCCTTCTGCCCAGTAGCTATAAGGGAGTCTCAGAAGAGAGCATATCACTGCAATTAGTGTTTCCACTTTATAACACCTCCTTTATGAAAAAAAAAAGCGTGAGTCTCCTATTTTATTGTCTCTTAGAATTATTGAAGAGTAAGGAAGGAAGTCTTATTCCTGGGGAAAACAAACAGCTTTGAAGGATTTCAGAGAAGACCCTATAAGTTAGCAATACAACTGCTATTTTCACTTTTGTCCACTGAGCTAAATATTTGCCCAAGAAAGTGTTAGAGTTCTTAATTTCTGCTGCCTAAGAACAGATGAAATAATACAATTCTCTATGCCTTACATTTATAACCACTGAGCAAGAAGATACAATATCATTATCAAGACAGTCATTCACAGTATGCATAGCTCTACAGCAACAATGAAAGGATTTTTCTTTAAGGACTTTTGAGCTCTTTGAAAAAGATGCATAAACCTATCTCTTCAGAATTTATGTGTTGCCATCATTATCATTTTATATAAAGTAGTCTCAGAGTATGGCAAGAGTATTTTATACTTACATAATTTCAGCAAATAAAATTTTTTTTCAGAATCACCCATCATTCCAATTTGAACTTATAAGCACCTTTTTTTTTCTTCTGTCACCAGGGTTATTGCTGGGATTTGAGCCTACATGATGAATCCACCACTCTAGGTCACTGTTTTTCCCCTTTATCCTCTTTATTTTATTTAATAGGACAGAGAGAAATTGAAAGGGAAGTGAAAAAAAGAGAGGGAGAGAGAATCACCTGCATGGGGACCAGGGGCTAAAACCTGGAACTTTGCTGCTCCCTATAACCTGTGCTCAACCAGGTCTGCTACCACCCATGCTCATTGGAAATTAAATACTGGAGACTACTTATCATAAGTTAGGTAACTTCTTTAAGTCTGGGGCCTTTGCCTAAAATTAGGAATATAATTACTCAGCTCTGGCTTATGGTGGTCCTGGAGATTGATCCTGAAACCTCAGAGCTTTAAGCATGAAGTTAGATTTCTTGAGCAGAGTTTCCCTAGGCTTGGTTTCTTGCTGCCATCTTGGCTCTACCCCAAAGTTCCTTTGTATAACCAGTATGCTGGGTCTGGAAACCCAAGGTCATACTTTTAAAACCACTAATCTTGTACTAAAAGAGGTGGTTTAGTAGTATAAACTAGGATTTATGTTCACGAGGCCCAGAGTTTTAACCCCAGCATTATATATATCAGAGCAGTGCTCTGGTTCTCTTTATTTCTCTTAAATATATAAATCGTAAAAGGTTTATTAAAGCTATTTGTCTAATACTTGACTCAATAAATGACAGCTCTTACTATTACTATTTTCTATATAGAATCACACTATAAAACAAGCCCAGTTTTAAAGTATATAATGCTTTATTTTGCTCAATTGTTTACTTTTTTTATGTGTGTGCCTCCAGGGTTATAGCTGGGGCTCTGTGCCTGCACTACAAATTCACTGCTACTGGAGGCCATTTTTACCCTTTTATTGAACTAGTTGTTTATCGTTGTTGTTATTGGAAAGGGCAGAGAGAAATGGAAAGAGGAGGGGAAGACAGAGAGGGGGAGAGAAACAGAAACACCTGCAGACCTACTTCACCACTTATGAAGCGACCCCCCTGCAGGTGGGGAGCCAGGGGCTTGAACCAAGATCCTTATGCTAGTCCTTGCCTTTAACCTGCTGCACTACAGCCCAGCCCCCTGTTGACTTTTTTTAAATAAAAAATTATACCATACTTTCAAAAAGATTTGCCATGAAGAACACATTAAAAATAAGACTTAATGATATGGATAAAAGTCAAAGTCTGAACTGTTTCAAAAACATAGTCAATCAAGGCACACCTGACTCTCCCCATAGGTATTTGAATCCCTTTTCATCAGGAAAATGCTGGGAATGATTGTTTTAATGAACTTGATGGTGTTCCCAAAATATTCCCCTTTGTTCTGCTGCATTCTTTATTCTGATTTTCACTCTGCTCTGTTCTTTGTCAGCTTTCATCATACGGTTAGTCTAAACCTTTCCATTTGGCCCTCATAGTGTCCTCAGTCTCTTCACAGAATGTTCTTTCTTGTTGAGAAATGCAGTCTTGAACATGAGCTTTTTTTGACCCTCATTTGGCTACATAAGAATGGACCTTGCGCCTGAAATACTTCCTTACCAAGAAATAAAAGAATCCTCACAGCTTGTAATGGACTTATCACCTTGTGTGGCAGTATCTTTCTTGATCTCAGTCTCAAAGCATGTGCCTTAGTTCTGCATATGTGTTTGTGTCATGTGGTACATGGCCAATCCTGCTACTTTTATCTCCTGCGGAGAGGGCATAGGATGCTTCATTCTGTTGTACAAGGAGGACACGTCTAGCCCTGGAGGAATCTGCTGCACTGGAAGAGTGAGACCCACTGCTGAAGCTGATCTTGCTGTCTTTATGTAAGTAAGGTGTCTCAGTCAGTTGTGAACTATGCTGTGCTTTCCTGAGATTCGATGCCAAGATGCAGTGGGCAGAAGTGTTAGGATTTCTGCAGATGATAATTGGCAGCAGATGCTACTTGCTTAAAACTTCCACTTTTCCCATACAAAATCACCCAGAAGTATTCCTTTTCCTGGTCTCCTCAGTGGATACATTCTACTCTGATTGTTTATTTGGGGTTGGGTATTGAGATTGGCTTCGTCAATGGTGATTATGCTTTTCATTGATGGACCTTTGCTTTCTTTTGTGCCTATCCCTCTGGAGCTCGTGTGATCTATCTCACCCAGTACTTTTCTTGTCACGCTGTCTGCCCTCATACACAGAAGCTTTGATACCTCCTACCTCATGGCATCCTGTTTTACAAGTGCCACTGTGGGCAACGTTAACAAGGAAGACCTATACAGCAATTTGTTCTCTCCCTATTTGGACCTAGTGTACATCAATGAATGTTATTTCCATCTTGCTTGGCAACCTCTTCATGAAAATACTTAGCCATCACTTAGGATTATTTTCCCTCTGAAATTAAAAAAAAATCGCACACCTCTTTACAATATCCTAGTCTTTCCAGTACTCTGCTTTCACTTTCGTTTTTCTTCAACTTCACTGAAACTATTTTAAAATTTTTATTTAAATGTTTATTTGTTTATTTTATTTGATAGGGCAGAGAAAAATTGAGAGAGGAAGGGGAGGTAGAGGAGAAAAACAGAGACATCTATAGCACTGCTTCACCACTTATGAATCTTCCTTCCTACTGTTGGGGACTAGAGGTTTGAATCCAGGTCTTTGTACTTGGCAACACGTGTGTTCAGCCAGGTGCACCACCACCTGCCCTGAAACTTTTCCTCCCTTGATCCTTCCAGTTTATTCTTTGTAGACCCCTTATTAGCAAGCTCTGTGGCTGTAAATAACATTTCCTTCATCCTTTTGTCTCTATCCTTAATCATCATGTGCCACTGTTCTGTTTTTATTCACCAAGAAGATATGAGAAAACTAAGTAACATACCAATACTCTTCTCTGTATGTCTTTGGAGATTTAAATATGTGTGGCCTTAGGAATAGTTTTATTCTCTTAGTTGATCGCTCTATCAACTTATGATTTCCATCCTTCACAGGCTGTCACAGTATTGCTTCTTTTCCACTCATTTCAGCATCTGTGTATATATTCACTCTGTTCGAATTTACTATTCCACCATCTCTTCACTCACATTGTATGTAACTATGTTTCCTGCTATGTATCTTACAAGAGAAAATGGAAATAAGCTTCTTTAGTTTCTGAAACTACATATAATGTTATAAAAATCTGGTCTGTCTCAATAGAATGTATACCCTTTTATAGCTAAAACCATACCATACTCTGGGTGCCACTGGCTTCTGACTAACCAGGGATAATTTTTTGTTTTATGTCCGTTCCCTTGTTCCCTGTCCTGTTAATTAAACAAAGGCCCAAACCCTTTCTTGCCAGCTTGCTCTCTAATTTCTTCGCTTTCAAAGTCAAACTCCCTCATAATATTAATTATATATAATCACTTCACTTTGTTATGTTCTATCAATTTCTCAACCCATCAAGACATTTAAAATTGTTGTTCCATGAATCTCATGTGAACTTCTGGGCAAAGACAATAGGATAGTGGAAATAGGACACTATTTCTGATGCTTGTGAAAAGGAAATTCATGGAGCCGGGTCATGAAGCACCTGGTTGAGTGCACATGTTGCCATATACAAGAATCTGTGTTCAAGTCCCCAGTCTTCACTTGGGGGGGTGGTTCATGATCAATGATGCAGAGCTGCAGGTATCTATCTGTCTTTTTCCCTCTCTATCTTGCCTTCCCTCTCAACTTCTCTGTTTATATCCAACAAATAAATCAATAAATGTTAAAATAAAGAAATGCTGTAAAAAAGTAAAATGAAATATCTGTCTCTAAATTTCAAAAGAAGTTGCTAAATTGAATCAGAAACACTGATTAGCACAGCACTATAGACTTTATTATATAAAATATGAGGAAATATTCTCAATTTATAGCCATTATTTCAATAGCATTTGGGCAAAATTAAGTGTAAATTTGAGCTATATATTGAAAGCCCTCAAAACAACCAGTTTGTGCTTTTGACAGGAAAGTTATAAACACTTACCATTATCAGACATGCAGGTGAAAATTTTTGTTTTTGAAAACTAAAATGTCTAATATATACATATATATATATTATAACTATATGCACTAGATTTTTAAGTTACATATTATATACCTTGGGTGAACAACCAGAGTACCAGTATGAAGAAGAGAAATATCTTCAACAAAGTCAGCTATTTTGAAATTGCACAAGTTCATAAATCACATCAACATAGTACTGGAGAAATTAAAGAACAAGTTTATCAGTGTCCTAATAATAATTCTTCATTAATGTCTGTATGTAGATAAAAGTAAAATAAAAGCTTACTGAAGAGGAATCTTTGTTATTTATACTTTTTAAAAATGATGAACAGTGCAAGATTATTATATTTAAAAGCATGACATTATAAATGTTGGAATTTGAAAATGGAAGTGGTAGAGGAAAGGTTGGCTGGACCTAGTAGTGTTTTCCTGGTTCCGGAATATTTGGGGAGTAAATGCACAAGTACTGGCATGTCAGTTGGTCAGAGTCCCATGAGAAATAACTGTCAGAATGTGGTGCCATTCAATCTATTTCAAAGTTTGCTTCACTAAGTAAGAAATATAGCTACAGATGATGTTATGGAAAGTCCTTCAGCTCAAATAGGAGAAAAATTCTTCCTAATGGATGAGTTTACTACAGGGGCCAAGATATTTGAAATCCTTTGGCAAAACTAGTCTTGAGCAGAGAAGTGCACCTATTGTTGAAATTTCATATCTATTCATCTCTTTCATTTATGCCTTCTTAGAACTGTAGTCTGTGTTACAGTCCTAGCACACTGGAATAGTTCTGGCTTGCCTGGGGCAGTAGTTCTCAATGCTGGCTGCACATTATAATTGCCTGGGGAGCTTTTAAATATATCCATTTTTATCAATTAAATCAAAAAAGCCCTGGGATTGGGACTCAGGCATTGGCAAGTTTCAAATTTTCCCCAGGTGATTCTAATTTTGTATAGCCAGGGTTGGAAACACCGGACCAGAACCATGGAGAAAGCTTTTTATTTAACCTTTTTGGGAAAAATAAAATGTATCCCCTCCCAGGGTTGACTAAATTGCACTGCTAGCATGTCTGTGTGCATTTTCAGAAGGCAATCTATTTCCATGTTTCCAAGTTCTCAGGGACATCTCTTTGTAATCTCAAAGAACAGTTAGAAACAGACAAATGCCATACTTTAAAGTGATTAATTTTGTCAATTTAGGTCTTTTTACTGTTCCCTCTCAACGTTTGAATGTGCTTGTGGACTCTTTAAAAATACTAATGCTTGTTATGGTTCTGATGCTCAGAATTTCTAATGAAATTAGCTTGGGGCATAGCCTGGACATTGGGGGGTGAAAAAAAAGCCTCACATGATGATATAATAGACTCTTAGAAAATTCTTGTAAATATTGCATTGTCAGAAAAGCCATGACACATTTCTGCACAGAAAAATACACCATGACTTTTCCAACATCCTAGTATTAGTATTATCAGTATCAGTATTAGTTTTGCCTCCAGGGATATTGCTGGGGCTCGGTGCCTGGACTACGAATCCACTGCTCCTGGAGGTCACTTTTCCTATTTTGTTGCCCTTGTTGTTGTTATTGTTGCCATTGCTGTTGTTGGATAGGACGAGAAAAATCGAGAGAGGTGGGGAAGACAGAGTGTGGGAGAGAAGAATAGACACCTGCAGACCTGCTTCACCACCCATGAAGCGACTTCCCTGCAGGTGGGGAGCCAGGGGTCCAAACAGGTATCTTTAAGTCAATCCTTATGTTTCTCACCATGTGCATTTAACCTGCTGTGCTACTGCCCAGCCCCTAACAAGTCATTAATTTTAAGATTTGTAAGGTTACAAATTAAGAAGATGCTTAGCCAAGTCCATGGTCAAACAGGCTGAAAACAGCAGTTCCACTGGCAGCAAGTTCACTGTGGTTGCACATGAGAATTCCTGGGAATCAAGGAACATTTAAAAATACAGCAACAGGCTAGCAAAATAGCTCTCATGGAGAGTGTGCTGCTTTGTCTTGTGCACAACCCAGGGATAATCCTGGCCCCCACCACATTGAAGGAAACTTTGGTACTGTGATTTCTCCTTCTCCCTCTCCCTCTCCCTCTCCCTCTCCCTCTCCCTCTCCCTCTCCCTCTCCCTCTCCCTCTCCCTCTCCCTGTCTTTGTCCCTGTGCAAAAATTATGATGGTGATGGTGATGATGCAGTTGGGCAGACAGAATAGCTTTACCTGTGGCAGTGAACTTGCTGACAGTGGAATTGCTGGGTTTTTAGCCTCAGTCTGACCATGGTTTTGGCATATCATTTCCTGTTTTTTAAATTTATTTTCCCTTTTGTTGCTCTTGGTTTTTTTTTTCATTGTTGTAGTTATTATTGTTGTTGATGTCATCTTTGTTGGATAGGACAGAGAGAAATGGAGAGAGGAGGGGAAGACAGAGGGGGAGAAAAAGAGAGACACCTGTAAGACCTGCTTCACCACCTGTGAAGTGACTCCCATGCAGGTGGGTAGCCAGGGCTCAAACCAGAATTCTTATGCAGGTCCTTGAGCTTTGCGCCATGTGCGCTGAACCCGCTGCACTACCACCGGCCCCCGTCATTTACTTAGCTGTTAGTGTGCCTGTTTCCTCATGTGCACAACTAGGTTCAAAACTGGCCTCTGTTGCACTGGAGAAAGCTCTGATACTGCGGTGTCTTTCCCTTTCTCCCTCCTGTCTTGTCTGAAGAAGTCAACCTTCAGTGTTAGAGCCCTAGCAATACTCTCTCTCTCTCTCTCTCTCTCTCTCTCTCTCTCTCTCTCTCTCTCTCTCTCTCTCTCTCTCTCTCTCTCTCTCTCTCTCTCTCTCTCTCTCTCTGTATGGTACACCCATAACCCCAGACCTAGTAACTGACATACTCTGTAGTGTAGCCTAGATTTTAAGACTCTCAAAAGCTTTCCTGGGGATTCTTTTTTGTTCTTAGAGCTCCATCCATGGAGCTTACATTGGTGCTGTGATGATCCCACTTGATGTTAGTAGTCCAAATCAAGGACCTCATGCATGACACACAGTCTCACAGGTGAGCTGTCTTACCTCCCTGGTGATTCTGATATGCATTAAAGTTCCTAAACACACAGTTCATTTCAATAGCTTAACTCCTGTTAAGGATGTTTTTAAAGGCATTTACGTGTGAATTTCATCTTATAGAGCTTTCAGTCACTTAACTTGGCAGTATATTCTTGTTTCCTTATTCACAAGCATAACATATGTATTTCAGAGTAAAAGGAATAAGGCATGAACACATAAACGTATAGATAATTTTAAGAGTCATTTTTCTTCATCCCTGCATGTCTTCTTTCTTTTATCCCATCTCTCTTGTCATATTGAATGTGTATTTCTAGAAGGAAGGCCTCATCTTTTCACCTTGTTTTGTGGACCATTTAATTCACCCACATTTCTCTCCATATTCTAGCTAGACTTACAGAAATAGCTTCTGACTATATTCTTACAAATGCCAACTGTCAAAGCCCGGTGGTCCAAGGAGCCCAGGCTTGATGTTTTCTAGGCCTTGTTTTTTCCTTCTCAGAGAAAAGCACCATTGCACCATTGCTAAAAAGGCCTTCCCAAGACTGCTTCTGACTTCAAAAAGAGGCTCTCTTGAAAGGAAAATTCATGTGTTTAACTAGTGACAACAAAGTAGAAGAGAGGATATTGACTTTTTGGAATCAACATACAATTAGTTTCTATTATAGTTCAACAAAATTGCCAATATCCTATTTAAAGAAAGCATTTAATAAAATTGACATTCTTGGCAGAGAAATGAAGCCAGTTTTTCATTTGCAAGCATCTGCCACTGGGGGTCACCATTACAATTGCTAAGCTTTGTCTGCAGTGCATCAGCTGTGGCTGCAACTTGTCTGACATGAGGAGGATCTTCAAGAAAGGGCTAAAATCTCTCAGGCAGATTCTTTTTCTCAGATTCTCAGATTCTCAGGAAGATACAGAGACTCGAACTTGTGTTTGATGGGTAAGCTACTCACCAGTGGTGAGGATTCAATATATTGTTTTGTCTGTCTCCTAGGTAGAACAGTAGTTGAGGGGTCTAGCTCAGGTCTAAGATCTGTGCCTACCCTCAGAAAGGGTGTTCAGTATGCACCTTCTTGTCTTTCTGGATATTTCAAATCCCTTACCTGGAATTTGTTTGCCTCAAGATTTTAAATCACTCAGTTTTGTTTCTGTCTTATGCGAGTAGTTAGTACATTTCTGCCTGGAAAATTCCTTCAGCGGATTTCTTCCTGCACATGAAGTCACTGCCACTACTACTGCCATTACGTCAGGGAAGTCTAAGAAAGAACCAACCTAAATTAGAGTCCTTGGAGAATGAGCCAACATGAGACAAAAGACTTTTGTAGAGGATGTGAGGATGTATATGAATAGGCCAATAGAACAGATTCTCCTGCCTTGGAGAATGAGTCAACATGAGACAAAAGACTTTTGTAGAGGATGTGAGGATGTATATGAATAGGCCAATAGAACAGATTCTCCAGCCCAGGCAGGAGAGAGGGATGACAGCAAAGGACACTCCTGACTGTGTCTTAAACAGGGTGTTTAATTAATTAATTAATTAATTTTGCCAGAGCACTGCTCAGCTCTGGCTTATGGCAGTGCAGGGGATTGAGTGAGCCTGGGCCTTCAGAGTCTTAGGCAGAAAAATCTGTTAAATAACCCCACCCCACTAAATAAGGCATCATAACTATGTGTTGATTCCACTCATGTTCAATTTCTTCCAAGTAAACCTTCCCATTTTTATTACTTCCAACCCTCATTGTTCACTCATCACATTGAATCAACACTAATAGAACATTTCCTTGGTGGGAAGAGTCTTGCTTAAAACAATGTCTAAGACATTATTATTGCTCTTCACACCAACTTCCTGGGTTATGGCTTTTCAATATGCCTCCCCCAGTTCCTTTAAGACTCATAAGTATCCATAACCCCACCCAATTCACTGTCTTGAAATCCCTAATACTTACAAAATGAGGGTCCTGCCTTTTCATTTTGTTTTGACCTGTCAAGTTATGTAGCTGGACCTACCTGCCCTGCAGAAATTCACACTGTGTGTGGGGGGTGAGAGAGAAATTAACTAGAATTGATAATATAATGGAAAAATTTGAGAAGTAGTCTGTTAGCTATATGAAGAAACTGTATGGAGGAAAAAAAACTATTCTGTCTTCTGGGAGAGAAGTGAATTTAGGAAGGTTTTTATTCTTGATTCATGCATTACCAAATACTTACTATGTGCAAGTCACTGTGCTAAATGGTTCAGAGGATTCAAAAACTGAATTGGCCATGAAGCCTGCCATCCATCTTGAGTTAAGTCAGTGTATGAAAAAACACATGTAGGGCAGGGTGAGTTTGACATGATTGCACAGGACATGTGGGATGAAATATTTGTACAAATGATCCATTGTTTCTGCTTGCATACTTTCTCTTTCTAATCTATGCGAAAAAAGTCTTCTAAATCATTCCTGTAAGAACTCTCCTATGCAAAAATTCTCACACTGCTTCTGCAAATAGTCTAGACCTCTTAGTATAGCTTTCAGGATCCCCTGCTGTACAGTCTGTCTTCATACTTAATATAATGCTTTATTATTCTATGGGAATCCTTCACTTTGACCCGTTTACACTATCTGAAGTTCTAATGTAGCAGTTATATTTGTCTTTATAGCATGCTACCCCCAGGTTTAGCTTCTTAAAATAATAAGCATTTATTATCTCAAGGTTTCTGTGAATTAGGAGTTGGAAAACAGTTTAGTTGGGTGGTTCTGCACTTCAGTGGTAAAACTTAAAGATCGTGTGAGAGAAGCTGACAATATAAAGGGAAGCAAGAACCGATTCTCAGACACAAAATGTGCAGCAGCTTTCGAGAAAGTGCAGAGATGCTGCTAAATTCCCAACCCCCTTCAGATTGAATCACCCCCATTACCAAAGCACCTGTCCCCAACACACACACACACACACACACACACACACAACACACACACACACACACACACACACACACACACACACCTTGTAGGGCTGGTTGAAGGCCACAGGACTATAGCATGGCTTATGGGAAAATGTGGGCTGAAGAGTTGTTTACTCACTTAGCACCACAATACTTGTATTTTAGTAGTTGTCACTACCTTACTACCTTTCTGACTTTTTTTTTTCACTCTTGTATATAGTGTGTGCTCATTATGGTGAAATAGATAATTTAGTTTGAAGTGTAGATAATGCGAGTGATAGGTAGTATATGTAGATTAGGAAGGACAGGCTGAGGCTGGATGGACAGTGATAGAACTCTCAGTGAAACGGTTGTTCTCCAGGAGTCTTAGGCTCTGAAACTAACCAGCTGCTTTTATATTGGTTCCCAAAGGGTCACTTTAGAATGAATGACTAGGAGATCATAGGGAAAAGCTGATGTTCGAATTTGCTCAAAAATAGTTTGAATATATTGGTTAGGACTTATATTTGAGCCTGTATGACTAGAAGTAAAACTTTTTTGCTTCTGAAAGCAAGTACATATTGAAAAGTACTGGGTGTATATTTCTGCCATTTAAATGATCTGATGAGGTCCAGAAACCACCAGCATGTCCCTGGGAGTTTTGTGTAGACAGGGTGCATTAATCACCACCGCTGAGTTCCCTTAACATCTTTTTTAGCCCCTATTCTTCCATCTCAACCTCAAGGATAATATAACACTGATGGAGCAAACCAGAAGCAGAGTGAAAAGTGCAGTGAGAAGGAGAGATGCTGCCTTCTCACACAAAGGGGCAATCATGGGTTTTTCATCCTTGATATTGAGTATCTGTCTTCTTCTGTTTATCTTTGATGATTATTCTAAGATGAGGCTAGTATACGAGGGTGGTAAATCTTCTGAAGAGGACTTGGCTTTCAAAAAATGATCTGATACTGTTGCACAGTGTTCTGTGACAAATCACCTATGGTCATGCCCTAGTTAGAACATTCGTGATGAAATCAGGTTGCTTTGTGTTAGGGTGATGTAACTACAAGGTTGGAAGGAATGTGAAAGGGAATCTTGTATAAAACATTTATAATTCCCTTTAAAATCAGTCTTTGTCATGTCTATAAGTCCACACCTGTACAAGATGCATAGTGGTGGTAAAATTTTACTCTATGGGAGTCCTGCTTTTTTAGTGAACTGATAGCTTCCCATAGTTTCTTCTATTGGTCCTTTTGGGCCATAACGAGAAAACTGAATCTCTCACAAAGCAGTAGTTTAAATTTTTACACATGCCATCTTGGCTCCTAAGCACAAGATAGTTAACATATCTGTGCTCTCTCAAGATAGAGACAAGACCTGGAGCCTTTAATGTTAAAAACCTAACCCTGCATAAGACATGACTCTATTGTACATAACTCAGAATCCCTACCTTCTGTGCTTGCTCTCTACAGTCTAGTTTCAACCCAGTGGCTATAATTCACTTCCTTTTCTTTTTCTTTTCTTATCTTTTCCTCCTTTTCTTTCATCTTTTCTTATGATCCAGCCTTTAATGAGACTTCATGTCTATGCTATTCTATAGCTCTCAGCAGAATCTTATCTTTTTCTTTTCTTTTTTTCCAGATAGTGAAAGACACAGAGAGGGAAAAAGTCTGAGAAAAGGAGTCTGAGGAGAGATCCTGCAGTGTTGCTTCACTGCTTGTGAAACTTCACCTCTGCAGGGTGCCCCCCATGGGATGCTTGGGACATGACCCTGAGTCCTGATCGTGGTAAAGTATGCACTCTACCAAGTCAGCTATTTTTGGCCCCCATACAGTTCACTTTGATAAGTGAGAGTCAGATAAAGGTCAACTCAAAATCTGCCAGAAGCTCTACATTTCACACATAGCACAATGAAGAGTCCTCAGAGGAGCCCACAAGGTTTTACTTGGTCTGCCTCCTGTTACCTGTCTGACCGTTTTTCTTGCTGTGACACCCTTGCCAGCTTTGTTCCATCCACACTGCCTGCATTGTTGTCCCCAGAACACATCCCCAAGTCAGGATCCTTCCTCTAGCTGCCCTTGCTATGACAGTTCTCTCCCAGAGCTCTCTCCTTGGCTTCCCTATGGTTTGCCTAGTCCCTTACCCTTCAGTGAAGCCCACCTGACTGTCCTGTTTAATGTTGCAGCTATGTGCACCCCTCTTAACTGTGCTTCACACCTCTTTGCCAATCTCCCCCAAAGACTTAGCACTTTCATCTCTTTACTGTCTTACTTGTTTGTTTAGTAGGCTTTTGTTTATGCCCTTCTACTCCCAGGAACGTGAAATCTATGAAGCTAAGAGTCTTTGTTCATTTTATTTATTGATGTGTACCTAAATGTATGCCTGAGCAGTAAGCATTGAATGAATTGAACTTGGGATTTCATAACCCTTCACAGACCCAATCTTTGCACATCAGTGAATATGCTAAGTGAATTCTTTGACTAAAGTTTTTATTTTTTTATTAGTGGTTTAATAATGATTGACAAGATTGTAAGGAAGAGGGGGGTACAATTCCACACAATTCTTACCACCAAAATTATATATCCCATCCCCTCCATTGGAAGCTTCCCTATTTTTTATCCTTCTGAGAGTATGGATCAGAGATCCATATGGGGTGCAGAAGTGGGAAGTCTGGCTTCTGCAATTGCTTCTCCACTGGACATGGATGTTGACAGATTGATCCATACCCCCAGCCTGTTTCTGTCTTTCCCTAGTGTGATAGGGCTCTGGAGAGGTGGGGTTGAAAGAGTGGAGGGTGCAAATGGACTATGGTGGAGGAATCTGGGCACTTTCGTGTTGAGTATGGTTTGATACCATCAATTTAAAGAGGCTCAAACTATCCCCCCTGAATCAGTTTTGTAAACCAGTGTTACCTCAACAACAAAAAGACAGTCTATACAATTTCATTTTATTTTTCTTTGTTTTGTGAGTAAGCAAGAGAGAAAGTGATCAGAGCTCTGGTCATATGGTGAAAAGCAGAAAGCACCATAGAGCCACCCCCCCATGACATCAGTTTACATTCTTGCTTACAATATAGGTAAGTTGTAATCATTTAAGAATCACAGTTTAACCCTCTGCTCATGCAGAAGCACTCCTCGGTATTTTGTTTGTTTGTTTGTTTGTTTTGTTTTGTTTTTTCCTTCCTCATCAGGGAAACTTGTTCCAGCAAAAGAGTTAACTGAGAGAGCTTGAAGTCTTTATGGAATATCCAGAAAGTTCTTCCTTGGGTAGTTTCTGAAACACTGAGATTTTGCCCAAGGTTTTCTTTGCATGTAGAGATGCTCTGAGTAATATTAGTATGTCTCTTCATTTGTGGTTTTAAGAATCTGGAATTCATGTTCACTGTTATAATACATTCAGTCCAGTTCTGCTTCCCCAAAATTTGTGGGACTACTTTATGTTGCTAGCATCACAAAGATGTTTCTGAATCTGTTCCTGAGGATTTTATAGTTTTTGGGAAGGTTATATGTGTAAAACACACAAGTACAACATAGTGTCATAGGCTGGCAAAGTGTAAAGATAGCAAGCAGGCAGGACTGGAAGGATATAAGCACATGTGCAGAGGGGAACATGCCTGGAAGTCCTCTGTCACTTGTCAAGAGTGAGGGTGAGACTAATTTCTAGTAGATGGCATTGTAGCCAAGGAGACCAGGAATATACTCAAAGTCCACCATTTATAATTGGATAACTTCCTCCTCTGTGAGGTTCCCAAGAAAACTTTGTTCATAAGAATATCAAAATTTCACATTTTTATTGAGTGATTCCCCAAACTTGGCCTCCGTAAGCAATACAGGAGGACGTCTCATTTTTTTTCCTTCCTTAGAATCCTCAGGGTGCGTAAGTGGATGGAATGTCTTTGTTGCTTGAGTACTCCTGTAGGAAGGGGAAAGATCCTCAATTTATCCAGACACGCATGCTAAAACTATGTAATGTAGACCCTGAGACAGCTCTGTACTCTTTCCTTTAGGAAAATGCCAGAGAGCAAAAAGCCTGGAATCAGATCATCTTACTTCCTGACTCCATAAGAACAGAAAAGGTTACATCTACATAACCGACCCTCCCCCTTGCAGCAGATTGTTCCTAAAGCAGTTTGCAACACTTTCTCATTAGAACATGATGTAGCCAGTCACTGCATTAAGGAGTAGAATTTATTTCTTGTTTCCTTACATCTGGGCTGGCCTTGCCTCTTGGCTTTGACTAATCAACATGGCAAAAGTGTGTTGTTTGAGATCCAGAGCCAAGGCTTGCAGATGCTTTGTAGTTCTGCTCCCTGTTTGCGGAGGCCAGTGATGTCTATGTGAAGATGTCTGGTCAGCCTCTATATGGATGGCAGGCCACATGAATGAGAGAGGCCCAGCTGACAGTCAGCTTGAGCTGCCAGAAATGTGACTGCAACCATAGTGGAACAGCTATTCAGCAGCAGTGGACCATCTTGAGCCACAGCCCCGCATAGGAAATCTTCCCTCACTGGATTTAGACCAAAACATATACCCAAAGAACCACTGTATTTTAGGCTGGTTTATTTTCTAGCATTAGATGACTTATTAATAGACTGGAAACAGTTGAGTTGAAAATTCCTATTCTTGGAGAGGCTCAGAGAAAAGGATGGGAAGATGATGATAAAGTCTTTCTATGGCTATTGTAAGGTTCATCACCTAAGCAAATTTCTAAAAGTATACCTTTCAGTCCATAGGTATTTAGAAAATTTTCTTTGGCTTGTTGGAGACTTTGATTCTATCAATAGGAAACAGCCCAAAGCTTTTAATAGCCTCCTCCTTACCCCTGACTTGGCAGTATTAAAGACCAATGAACTCTGCCACATGTAGCTTATGAGGAGCTTTCCTTACTTGCTTATTCTCTGTTTAAAGCTCACTTTCTGTTGCTTTTGACTTCTTTCTTAAACTTGATGTTTTAGGTGGTCCCCGATGTCTGATTTCCCATTTTCATCAAAATAAGCTCTTTTTATTATTTGCCTCTCATACCCATGGTGGGTTAGACTTGGTTGCACTTAGGTCATTTTCCTGCTCAACCCTTAGCCCCAGCACAAGCTACAACCTGGGTTCCCTTCACTGGGTTAAGAAGATCAGACACAGAAATTTCTCTATATTTTCTTTTTTTTTAAACAAACAAACAAAAAAGAAATCTTATTTAATTAATAGACAGTCAAGAAGGAAACCATGCAACAGTCACAGCATAATCACTTCTCCAGATTTTGTTTGTTTCTTTGTTTGTATATTATTATATCAGATTTTTTAATGTTTTATTTAAGAAAGGATTAATTAACAAAACCATAAAGGTAGGAGGGGTACAATTCCACACAATTCCCACCACGAAATCTCCATTTCCCACCCCCTCCCCTGATAGCTTTCCCATTCTCTATCCCTCTGGGAGCATGGACCAAGGGTCATTGTGGGTTGCAGAAGGTAGAAGGTCTAGCTTCTGTAATTGCTTCCCCGCTAAATATGGGTGTTGACTGGTCGGTCCATACTCCCAGTCTACCTCTCTCTTTCCCTAGTAAGGTGTATCTCTGGGGAAGCAGAGCTCAAGGACACATTAGTGGGGTCTTCAGTCTAGGGAAGCCTGGCCGGCATCCTGATGACATCTGGAACCTGGTGACTGAAAAGAGTTAACATACAAAGCCAAACAAATTGTTGAGCAATCATGGAACCAAGCTTGGAATAGTGGAGAGGAAATGTTAGGGGGATACTCACTGCAAACTCTAGTGCACTTCTGCTTTCAGGCATATATTTTGCAGTAGTTTACGGATACGTGTGAACATATGCTCTGTCTCACAGAAAATGGTGTATATCTAGGTTTTGGGACTTTGTTAGAAAGTGAACCACCTGAGATGAAATTAGAGTATACTATGAAAGGAAAGGTCTCACTTGAGTAATGAAGTTGAAGGGTTGTCATTCCACACATGTAGTCTCTGGACACAGTCTGAAGTTAAGCATGTTGAGGTGGCAATTGTTGTGTTGGTTAGGTTGTGATCGGCAGATGCAATATTATTTGATATAGATTGGGAGAGGCATATGGGAAAGTGTGCCCTATCCAAAGGTTCCATGACTGGGGGAAGCAGAGGCTCTATAATGGAGATGTGAGGTTCCTGCTGTCTTAGGGTTCAAAAGACAATCAATAGTTAATGTTATCATCACATTATTTGGTAATTGGGTTAACTTTGAAAAGTCCTTTTGTTAGGGTTTGCTGCACAGTACCCTGCAAATTGTATATAGCTGTGCTATTGGTTGCTTCTGATCTACTTGAACTAGGCTTTTGAGAGAGTCTGCATATCAATTACACAGCCTATATATTGAAAAGATTTAGTTTGTGTTTTGAAAAACTTCGAGAAATACAATTAATTTTCCCCCTCTCCTATTAATTAACTAGTGATTTATATGACTACACTTTACTAGGAGTGTACATAAACACCATTCCCACCACCAAAAGACTGTGACCCATCCCTCCTACCCACTCCCACCCCCCACTGGCCCAGGAAGCTGCATATCTACTCCTCACCACAGGGTTTTTACTTAGGTGCCCTACTTACAATTTGGTCAGGTCCTGCTTTTAGTTTCCCTTTCAGATCTTCTAACTCAACTTCTGTTGATGAGTGGGATCATCCCATAATCATCTTTATCTTTCTGACTTAGCTCACTTAACATGATTCCTTCTAGCTCTGTCCAAAATGGGTCAGCGAAGGTGGGTTCATTGTTCTTGATAGCTGCATAGTATTCCATTGTGTATATATACCACAGCTTTCTCAGCCACTCATCTGTTGTTGGGCACCTGGGTTGCTTCCAGGTTTTAGCTATTATGAATTGTGCTACTATGAACATAGGAGTACACACCTCTTTTTGGTTGGGTGTTATGGAGTCCTTGGGGTATAACCCCAGGAGAGGAATTACTGGATCATATGGAAGGTCCACGTCTAGCCTTCTGAGAGTTTTCCAGACTGCTCTCCACAGAGGCTGTACCAATGTACATTCCCACCAGCAATGTAAATGTGTTCCTCTGTCCCCACAACCTCTCCAACATTTGTTGCTGCTGTCCTTTTTGATGTATGCCATTCTTACAGGAGTGAAGTGGTATCTTAGTTTTGTCTTAATTTGCATTTCACTGACAATCAGGGACCTAGAACAGTTTTTCATATGTTTATTAGTCTTTTGGATCTCCTCTGTAGTGAATGTTTTGTTCATATCCTCTGCCCTTTTTTGGATGGGGTCATTTGCTTTTTTGGTGCTAAGTTTGCTGAGCTCTTTATATATTTTGGTGATTAGTTTCTTGTCTGATGTATGGCATGTGAAGATCTTCTCCCATTCTGTGAGGGGTCTCTTTGTGTTTAATAGTTTCTTTGGATGTGCAGAACCTTTTCAATTTGATGTAGTCCCATTGGTTTGTTTCTGCTTTAGTCTTCCTTGCAATTGGGTTTGATTCATCAAAGATGTCCTTGAGGTATAGGTGGGGAACTGTTTTACCAATGTTTTCCTCTAAGTATTTGATTGTTTCTGGTCTGACATCTAGGTCTTTGATCCATTTGGAGTTGATTTTTGTATCTGGTGAGATACAGTGGTTCAATTTCATTCTTCTGCATGTTACAACCCAGTTTTCCCAGCACCATTTATTGAAGAGAGCCTCCTTATTCCATTTAATCCATTGGGCTCCCTTATCAAAGATTAGATATCAATAGGTGTGGGGATTTATTTCTGGGCTTTCAATTCTGTTCCACTGGTCTGCGTGCCTATTTTTGTTCCAGTACCATGCTGTTTTGATGATGATGGCTTTATAATATAGTTTAAGGTCTGGGAGAGTGATGCCTCCATTTCTGTTTCTTTTCCTTAAGATGGTTTTGGCAATTGTAGGTTTTTTCATGTTCCAGATAAATGATTGTAGTGTTTGTTCTATTCTCTTAAAGAAGCTTGGTGGAACTTTGATGGGTATTGCATTAAATTTGTATATGGCTCTGGGGAGAATATTCATTTTGATGATATTTATTCTTCCAATCCATGAGCATGGGATATCTTTCCATTTCTTGGTATCGGTTTCTATTTCCTTGAGTAGCAACTCATAGTTTTCAGTATATAAGTCTTTCACTTCTTTGGTCAACTTTATTCCTAGGTATTTGATTGATTTTGCTGAAACAGTAAACGGGAGTGATTTCTGGATGTCTTCTTCTTCAGATTTAGTGTTTGCATAAAGAAATGCCACTGATTTTTTACATTGATTTTGTAGCCTAATACCTTGCTATATTGCCTAATAACTTCCAGTAGTTTTCTGCTGGATTCTTTATGTTTTTCTATGTATACTATCATATCATCTGCAAATAGTGAGAGCTTGATTTCTTCCCTTCCAATCTGTATTCCTTTGATTTCTTTTTCTTGCCTGATTGCTATGGCAAGAACTTCCAATACTATGTTGAAGAGTAATGGTGATAGTGGACATCCCTGTCTAGTCCCTGATCTGAGGGGGAATGCTTTCAGCTTCTGTCCATTGAGTATGATGTTGGCTGTAGGTTTGCTATATATAGACTCCAATATCTTGAGGAATTCCCCATCTATTCCCATTTTTTGTAGAGTTTTGAGCATGAATGGGTGTTGGATTTCGTCAAAGGCTTACTCTGCATCTATTGAAATAATCATGTGGTTTTTGGCTTTGCTTTTATTCATGTGGTGAATGACATTGACTGACTTATGGATGTTGAACCAGCCTTGCATTTCTGGGATGAATCTCACTTGGTTGTGATGAACAATCTTTTTGATATGTTGCTGTATCCGGTTGGCCAAGATCTTGTTTAATATTTTGGCATCTATGTTCATCAGAGATACTGGTCTTTAGTTTTCCTTTTTTGTTCTGTCCCTATCAGCTTTTGGTATCAGGGTGATGTTGGCTTCATAGAAGGTGGAAGGGAGTATTCCTGTTTCTTCAGTCTTATGGAAAAGCTTAAGAAGTATGGGTACTAACTGTTTCCTGAAAGTTTTGTACAATTCATTTGTAAAGCCATCTGGTCCAGGACTTTTGTTGTTGGGGAGGCTCTTAATAACGGTTTCAATTTCTTTGTCTGTGATTAGTGCATTTAGATTTTATAGTTCTTCTTGGTTCAGTTTTGGAAGGGCATATGCTTCTAAGAATTGTTCCTTTTCTTCCAGATTCTCTAGCTTGGTGGCATATAGTTCTTTATATAAGTTTCGCAGGATTATCTGGATTTCTGTGGTGTCAGTTATGATATCTCCTCCATCGTTTACAATTCCATTAATTTGAGTCTTCTCTCTTTTTTGTTTGGTGAGTCTGGCTAGGGATATGTCAATTTTGTTTAATCTTTCAAAGAACCAACATTTGGCTTCATTGATCTTTTGTATGGTTCTTTTATTTTTGATGTTGTTTATTTCAGCTCGAACATTAGTGATTTCTGTCCTTCTGGTTGCTTTAGGGTTCCTTTGTTCCTCTTCCTCTAAGTCCTTGAGGTGTGCAGTAAGGTCGTTCATTTGAGCTTCTTCTTGGTGTTCTATATGTGATTGTATGGCTATACGTTTCCCTCTCAGTACTGCTTTAGCTGTGTCCCAAATACTTTGATAGGTTGTTTCTTTATTTTCATTTGTTTCCAGGAACATTTGAATTTCCTGCTTGAGTGAATCTCTGACCCAGTGGTTCTTAAGGAGTATGTTGTTTAGTTTCCAAATTCTGTGACTTTTAATACTTTTCTGTTTGTTGTTAAATGTTAGTTTCATTCCACTGTGGTCTGAGAAGATACTTGGGTTGATTTCAATGTTCTTGAATTTATTGATGTTGTCTTTGTGGCCTAACGTGTGGTATATCCTTGAGTATGTGTTATGTGGATTTGAAAAGAAGGTGTATTCCAGTTTTTTGGGGTGAAGGACTCTGAAAATGTCCAAGAGGTCTAGTCTGTCAATCTCTTTATTCAATTCTCTTGTATCTTTGTTGGTTATCTGCTTTGTTGATCTGTCTAAGTGTGAGAGTGGGGTATTGAAGTCTTCCACTATTATTGTATTACTATTGATGTATTTTTGAAATTCTTTCAGTAAGTGCTTGACGTATTTAGATGGTCCCTCATTGGGTGCATAGATGTTAATGATTGTTAAGTCTTCTTGGGTGATTGATCCTCTAATCATTATGTAGTGTCCTTGCCTATCTTTTATTACTTTACTAATTTAAAATCTATTGTGTCTGAGATGAGAATGGCTGTTCCTGCCCTTTTTTGTGGTCCGTTATCCTGTACGATAGTTTTCCATCCTTCCACTTTAAGTCTCTGTTTATCTTGCTGTGACAGATGGGATTCTTGCAAGCAGCATATGGTTGGATTATGTTTTCTGATCCATCCCCCCACTCTGTGCCTTTTGATTTGTGAGTTTAAGCCATTGACATTTATTGATATTATGGATTTAATGTATTGCAGTGCCATTGTACAAAAAAATTTTTTTTGTTTGCTCTGATATATTGCCAGTATTGTAGTGATGTTCTTGTTTATAAGAGGTCTTTTAGAACCTCTTTCAGGGCCGGTTTGGTGATGGTTGCCTCCTTTAACTGTTGTTTGTCTAAGAAGGTTTTGATCCCTCCATCTAGTTTGAATGAAAGTCTAGCAGGATATATTATCCTTGGTTGAAACCCTTTTTCATTCATGGCTCGATAGATATCTTGCCATTCTCTTCTAGCTTTTAGAGTTTGAGTGGAGAAATCTGCAGATAAACTTATGGGTTTTCCCTTGTGTGTGACTTTTTGTTTCTGTCTTGTAGCCTTTAGCATCCTTTATTTATCCTTTCTACTTCTTCATTGTGACTATGATGTGTCTTGGTGTCTTCAGGTCTGGGTTGATTCTGTTTGGTTGATTCTCTGGGCCTCTTGAATCTTGAATCTTCATGTCCTTCATGTCCTTTCTGTTATTCAGGTCTGGGAAGTTTTCTTCTATTATTTCCTTTAGAATGTTTGCTTCCCCTTCCTCTCTTTCTTCCTCTGGCAGGCCAATTATACGAATGTTACTTCTTTTGAGATTATCCCATATGTCTCTGTTGTTTTTTTCAGTGTCTCTCAATCTCTTTTTAAGCTCTTTCACCTCTTTCTTAGTTTTCTCTAACTCATCCTCTGTCTGACTAATTCTGTTTTCTGCTTCTGTTAGTCTGCTTTCCCTTGCCTCAGCTTCTTTCTTCATTACAGCTATTTCAGCTTTCAGTTCTCTAATTGCCTCAAGATAATCAGTATTTTCCTTGGGGGGCTCAACTGTTGTTTCCCTAATACTGCCATTCCTTTCCTCCAGTGTTGTTTTCATTTCTGTGATTAATAAGTTTATTATTGCTTGCATACTTTTCTTATCTATTGTTACTTCTTGCTGAATTGTAGTTTCTCCTGGGCTATTGTCTTCATTCATTGAAGTAGCAGTTTTATTTGTTTTTGATATACCCATTTTTTGATTTATGTGTTTCTTTTTTATGCTCTGTTGTTCCTCAGTTGTTGTGTCTTGAGCACAAGCAACACTGTACTAAATACCTTTATGACAATTGCACTGACCAACCTCAGGAATTGCAGTAGCAATTGAAGCAAGTATTGAAGCAGTTTAATCACTACTAGTTAGCCAAACAATTTCTCCAGTCTGTGAAAAAATAGTAACAAAATCCCAGTGAAGAAGAAAGAGAAAAGAAAGAAGGGATAGCAGGAATAGACAGTTATGCACATCTGCTATCCACTGTATATTCTAGAGGTAACAAGAGGGGAAAGGGAACTAGAGCAGAGATACACACATAGAGAGTCCACTCTGAGTCATATTTCTTCCCCAAAATAATTCACAAATTCAGAAAGGCAAAGAAGATGGAAGGAATAAATGTATGACAAGATAAAAAAAAAAGAAGAAAGAGACAAGGAAGAGAAAAGAGAAAAGAGAAGAAAAAGAGCTGTAATTAAAGAGCAGTGAAAAGAAAAAAACCCCTCAGGACTAGACAAGGATGGCTGAAATAGACAGTTATGCAAATCTACTATCCACTGTATATTCTAGGGGTGGCTAAAGGAGGAAGAGAAGTTGAGCAGAGACACTCGCAGTGAGAGTCCACACTGAGTCAGAATTCTTCCCCCAAATAATTCCCCAATGTGTATCAGTGAATTCAAAAAAGCACACTGTTTGGTGGTGTGGGGGCTGGGGCCTGTGGCTTTGGAAGCTGTAGGATTAAGAAAGAAACGATGACAAGAATGAGAAAAAGAAGAAGAAAAAAATAAAGAAAGAGAAAAAAGAAAAAGATAAGAAAAAGAACAGTCATAAAAGAGTGGTGAAAGGAAAGATTTTTTATTTATTTATTTTTAATTATTTAATTAGCTATGCAGGGTGAGGTGGGGGGGGTTGGCTACTTAGAAAGAAAAAAAAGGCCAGAGGTTTCAGAATGGTATAGACTTAGAATGAATGATACTCCCTGGTGGGACAGGAATTTGGTAAAGACAGAAGCTCAGCAGGGGAGCCTGCTAGGAGCTGGTCCCCAGGGAATGGTTATGGGGGGGTGGGGAGGGGGAGGAGGTGTGTTTTATAATTAAACGGAAAAAAATTTTCCCTCTTTTATCTACTCTATTTCTTAACCCAAATTAAGTTATAGTCACTTCCTTGGTGTCACCGTTAGGACCCCTTATTGACTGGCCTACTAATGGCAGAAAATCCTACCGTTTCTATAAGATGTGGTCAGAGCTCAAGCCACTAGCAGCTTCTCAGTCCGCCATCTTCCAGGAACCTCCTTCCTCTATACTTTCAACCATGACTTACAGTTATCTTTTTTTTTTCTTGAGAGTCTCTTTCATTTTTATTAAAACTGTATGGTTATTTTAGATTGCTGGGATAACATGCAATCTTGGCTATATCCTATTTGATACAGTAAGTTTGAAGTTTATAAATAAAGCTTTCTAACTATTACTTTTTTTGTGGTAGAGCCTGTTAAAATCTGGGGCAAGTTTTCTTTCTATTTCACTGTCTTTGAACTGAGTTATTTTCTTGTTACTCAGCTGGTTTCATGGCTTCTGCACTTTGGTCATCTCTGTTCAAATGTTACTTCTGTAAAGAGCCCCTGCTTAATCATCTAACTTCCCCACCAATATCTAGCCTTTAAATTTTGCGGATCTTATCGTTACTTGACCACTTATTGTATATTTTTTTATCTGTCATGGTGGTAGCAACTTCATCTTGTTTTCTGTTGTAGCTAAGACCTAGGAAAGTACTTAGAGTGCAATAAGTGTTCATCAATATGTGTTTTGTAAATAAATTAATATTTCTCTTCCCCTCCTTTATCCTTTTGCTAAAATTCCTTCTATGATTTCATTCAAGGATTAATTAATACTGTTCAGCAGCAAATAAAGAAGGAAGGAGCACTAAGGCATAACATTAGTCAACCCTTCCCACTGAATAAGAACCAGTAATCAACAGAGACTTTAATTATTGAAATAACCATAAAGTTTCTTAACAAGAGTATCATCCAGGCCATGGTTGAGTAATTTTCTTATAGGAGTATCATAACACTATGACCAATTGTCTTGATTAGCTTTTGATTTTCCAAAACAGAAAGTCTTGTAGGTCTGAGTGCCTCTAATGTCCTGGGTCAGCCAGGAGAGTTGATATCACCTTCATAGGGGATATGTGATGTTCCTATCAATTCTGTGAACTTTTCCTTTTGTTTCCCATCGAAAAACAGTGACATTTACTTAGAATGCCTTATTAGTGAAGCCAAACAGATAGTTTATAATATAAATGTTTACTTTCTATTTACTAATCAGATCTAGTATATTTCCAAGATTAATACCAAGCGAAATAAATAATCTGTCCCTCCCAATTGCCATCATAGCCACTTTTGGGAATTGGGACATTTGAATTTCAAGAAAACTGGCATATCTCTTTCCTTTTCAGAATTTTCAAACATGAAAGAAAGTGATACTAAGGTTTTACATCTGCTTTTTCTTTAAGACTTCTAAAGGCAGAGTAAGCTTGGAGGCATTTGTTGTCAAAGAAACTCAAAGGTACTGGTAAGGTCTGAGAACTCATATTTTGAGATTTGCAGGTCTGTTCTGTAGGATGCCAATTGATGGTAAGGGAAGCACATTCCATTACATGAACTCTAGAATCCTCAACAAGATTTCTGTGAATTAGCCTACCTAGAAAACCTTCTGAATTTTTCTTGTGATTCCCATATACACAATGCATTTCTCATTTATAGCCAAGTTTATGTTGGCCTACATTTATAGATCATGGAACCTAAAGTTTGTTCTGTGCTTTGTTATAATTAGGTATAGTATTTAGGATAGCAAATACTATTTTTTATTTCATTTGAAAAATATTTTTGTTACTGGATAGAGACAGAGAGACATTGAGAGGTGATAATAATAATAGCAACAACAATAATGATAAGCAACAAGGACAACAAAAAGGGGAAAATGGCCTCCAGGATCAGTGGATTCATAGTGCAGGCACTGAGCCCCAGCAATAACCCTGGAGGCAAAAAAAATAAAAAAGATGATGCTCCTTAAGTTTGTGTCTTATGCATTTATCATCTTATAGGGCAGTGTCTTTTTGTCCATGGTTCAAACTACATCCCAAAAGTCTCTTATGTCTAATTCATACTTCTAGTGTTTGTTCCTTTTCACTGAGTTTCATGTCTTTTTCCCCTGCAGAGCCAGAGCCATACATATGTCCAATATCAACATTCCTGAACCATATTTTTTTTATTCAGAGAAAGAATAAGTGAGAATAAGTGGGCAGAGAGACTCACCACAGCACTAGAGCTACCTCTAGTGCCATAGAACCTGCCTTATGGTGTCAGAGTGCCTGTCTTTCTTATATAGTGTCTTATTGAGAATATAATCCAGATACTTAGTCCCAGTTTCAGACCACAATGGTGTGGTTATCAGGGGAATGGATAAATGAATAAAACAATCTGTGTATCAAAATCTGGAAGTGAAGTAGGGGCCCAAGACAAATTGAAACCTGAAAAAGTGAAGTCATTTTGGATATTAAACACAAAGAAGTAGGAAGCAACTTTGGAGCACTGTAAAAAATGTCATAAACAGGGGTCAGGCAGTAGCACAGCAGGTTAAGTGCACATGACACAAAGCTCAAAGACTGGCGTAAGGATCCCGGTTCGAGCCCCGGCTCCTCACCTGCAAGCGGTGAAGCAGGTCTGCAGGTGTCTATCTTTCTCTCCCCCTCTATGTTTTCCCCTCCTCTCTCCATTTCTCTCTGTCCTATCCAACAACGAGCGACATCATCAACAACAATAATAACCACAACAAGGCTACAACAACAAGGGCAATAAAATGGGAAAAAAATGGCCTCCAGGAGCAGTGGATTCATGGTGCAGGCACTGAGACCCAGCAATAACCCTGAAGGCAAAAAAAAATGTCATAAGCCAGAAATAGTTGAGCCTGGATTTTATCAAGATAGTTCTAGATCTAGTATTCATCTCATGTATGCACTTATTGTTCGGCTCCTGTTACTCAGTAGACAAAATATCACCATGTTTGGAAGAATGTTGCATGGGCCAATCCAACTGCCACATTATACATTGTTTACCAGTTTGATAGGAACTAGTTCATCCTAAAGAGACAAATGTATTAGGATCATTGATTATTCACCTATTATCATATTAATTTTTATCCTGTCTGTTGACACTTGGGCCATAGACTGAATGGCTTATAAACAACATCATTAGGATAGTAAATGTTTAATAGTTTCCAAAATTTTATCACATCCAAATGATGAGATTATTTAATCATTTATTTTATCATATCCAAATGAGAGAGAGAGAGAGAAAGAGAGAGAGAGAGAATGAGCACAACCGGAGTGCTGCTCAGCTTAGCTCTGCTTTATAATGGTACCAGAGATTGAACCTAGGACCCCAGAGCCTCAGACATGAGAGCCTTTTGCATAACCATTATGCTGTCTCCCCAGCCCCCATAAATTTATTTCTAACAGTATTGGAGACTCCAAGATTATGGTGCTAGCAGGTTCAGAATCTGGTGAATTCCTGCTTCATGAATTACCTTGTTTTTACTTTGCCCTCACATGGCAGAGAGAAGAGATATTTCTGTGGGATATTTTTGAGGAGTTATTTTTTATTCATGATTCACAGTGGTTAACAAAATTTTAGGGTTATAATTCCACACTTCTCTCTCTCTTTCTCTCTCTCTCTCTCTCTCTCTGTGTGTGTGTGTGTGTGTGTGTGTGTGTGTGTGTGTGTTAAACAGTTTGGTTGATTTTTGTCTTTCAATATTTCTTTTTTGTTCTCTTTTTTTTGTAGAGACAGAAGGTTAGATGGGAAGAGAGATAAACACAGTACTGTTCCATCACTAATAAAGGTTTCCCCTGAAGATGGGGAAAAGGGGATTGAACCTGGGTACTCTTGCATGGCAATATGTGCACCCACCTGGGTGCCCAGCCCCTGCAAGTTTGTTTGCTTTAGTAATCTATAGTCTATATTAGAGTGAAACTATCCAGTAGTTGTCTTTCATTTCATATTTTACTTAGCATAATCACTTCAAATTCCATCCATTTTGTCATTGAAGGTTTTTTTTTTTTTAAATAAGGACACTATTTCCATTCATGTTGGCTCTATCCTTATGGCCTAATAAGGACCTACATACAAATACCCTCACATTTGGAAGTAGGTTATAACATATAAATGGGGGTACATTCAGTTAATAGCAAGGTAACCAGTACTATTTTACTGATGAGAAAACTAAGGAAAAAATAATCTATACATCTTATCTAGAGCCACATAATATATTTATCAAGGTAAGATAGGCTTATTGCATGGGAAAATTTAACCCTGAAATCTAAATGGATTAGCACAATGAATATTTATTGTACTTATTGATTTCTTGCTTATATATGTTGTATATCCAGTGTAGTAGGTTAGTTTGGGACTGTGCACCATTACTAAAAGACCCAAGATATTGTAGTCTTTGCAAAATAAATATCTACATCATCTGATACATGTTTCTATCAAAGCAAGGGTAGAAGTAATAGGTGAGGCATAATATCCCAAAATGTTATACTTTTGACTGAACTAGACATGGGACATTACTTTAGCTGAAAAAAATGAGTGGAAATAGGGGTTTCAAATATCTGATGGGCACTGCACTGTCTTGGCTAACCTGGTGAATACTGAGGAGGAAGTGTAAACTCAAAATCTGCCTAGTTTTGAGTCCTATACTGTTTTCACACCTCACGCCCATCCACAAGATTGCTGAATTGCAAGGTCTTCTGACTCAAGGTTAAGTATCAAGGAGAATCTATGCTAATGAATTTCACTCAGCAGGGCTTCCTGTTGGTATAGGCCATGAAGAAAGTCTAGCAGGACCAAGGTGAATAGAACCAATAGTTATGCCTAGAACAAGTACAGTGTACTGGGATAGGTAGCAAGTTGTAAGAGGAGAGAAATGGGAAGGTTTAAAGGCAGAGAAAATTTAATCTATTGAGATAGCAAAGTATAAAAGCAAGAATAAACAGTGATTTGGTGACATCAAGCAAGAATCAATAAAGAACAACTAGAGCTAGATGGAGGAGTGGGTAGATGGAGGTAGTTTAAGAACCAGCCAGAGACATACCCCACTTACACTGACAGCAGGCCATAGAATCCTCTTACTGTGCCAATTGTCAAAATCCACCAAGGCAGGAAGTGTCCTTAGTGTGTAGAAATATTGCTTTAAAATCCATCAATGATTCTAAATTCCTTCACTGGCTGATCTGGGTCCATAGCTTCTCTGTGTGCCCTAAACTACTCACATACCTTCAAATATGCTATCCTTTTAAATATTTCCATGCCTTTTCCCAGTGGGATCCCTTTCCTAGAGTGCTGTTATTGCCCCATCTCCATCAGTAAAAATCTTCTCACTGTTGTTGAAGCAGTAGGTACCAGGAAAAGTGGTATGAACGTAAGGAAAAGGCCTTCTGTTTCCATGGCAACAGTGGGCCTATTTCTATCACAGCATTTATCATGTAGCCTTTTAACTATTACTTTTCTTGTAGGTAAAAACTTTGTATCTTATCACATACAAGAAATTCTGGTCCATAGAAGGTGTTTTATAAACATTTGTTGAATGAACGGAGTAGTAGGTTAGTGTGTTTAGATGCCATTTGATGTCATTGAGTTCCAGAGTAGGCCCATGTGTTAGCACTGAATGAAGGAGGTGGTTGAGGTGGTCCAGCAGGAAAACTTGTGCCTTTTATACTTGTGGCCCTGGATTTAATACCTGACACCAGATAAGATGGTCGAAGAGAACTCTAGTTTCTCTCAATAAGAAATTATTCTTAAAAAAAAAAAAGTAGAAAAGAGTGTAAGGCCAGGTGATATCTCACCCAGTGAAACACATGCTTTATCATGAGTGAAACCCTGGGATAAAACCCTAGGAACACACTTGAGGACCATAGATAACACTGTCAGGGCTCCATAGGTGATGGCTACTGCTGTGGTTTATCTCCTCCTCGTCCTCCTCGTCCTCCTCCTGCTACTCCCCTCCTCCTCCTCCCCCTTCTCCTTCCCCTTCTCTGCCTCCCTCCCCATCTCCCTCTCCTTCTCTTTATCTTTTAGTCTTTTAAATTATCCTTATTTATTGGATAAAGGCAGCCAGAAATCAAGAGGGAAGGGGGTGATAGGGGAGGATGGGTGTTGGCGCACCTGGTGGAACACACATGCTACAGTGTGCAAGGACCTGAGCTTGAACTCCTTGGTCCCCACCTGTAGGGGAAAAGTTTTCCAAGTGGTGAAGCAGTGCTGCAGGTATCTTTCTATTTCCCTCTCTACCACCCCCTTCCTTCTTCATTTCTGGCTGTCTATATCCAATAAATAAAGATAAAAACTGAAAAGTTTTTTTTAAAAAAAAAAAAGGAGAGAGAAAGAGAGAGAAGGACAGAGAGGCACCTGCAGCACTGCTTCACCACCCGAAAAACTTTCCCCCTGCAGGTGACCGGGGGTTCAAACCTGAATCCTTAGGCATTGTAACATGTGCACTCAACCGGGTATGCCTCCACCCAGATCCTTCTCTCTCTCTCCCTCTCCCTCTCTGTCTCTCTCAATTTAAAAAATATAAAAAGTAAAGAATGCATCCACACACTAAAGTCAACCTGTAAGATCAAAAGTGTCTGATATTACCTGGTGTAAAGCAAAAATGTGTAAGTACCAGAATTTTTTTTCCTCCAGAAACAAAAGCATTTAAGATCAATATTATTACACTTTCATATGTAATTTTATTTATAAAAAGGAAACATTGACAAAAAACATAGGATAAAAGGGGCACAACTCCACACAGTTCCTGCCACTAGAACTCCACATCCCATCCCCTCCCCTGATAGCTTTCCTATTCTTTATCCTTCTGAGAGTATGGAACCAGGGTCATTATGGGTTGCAGAAGGTGGAAGGTCTGGCTTTTGTAATTGTTTTCCCGCTGAACATGGGCATTGAGTGGTCGATCCATACTCCCAGTTTGCCTCTCTCTTTCTCTAGTAGGGTGGGTCTCTGGGGAATTGGAGCTCCAGGACACATTGGTGGGGTCATCTGTCCAGGGAAGTCCCATTGGCATCATGTTAGTATCTGGAACCTTGTGTCTGAAAGAAAAGTTAACATATAAAGCCAAACAAATTGTTGACTAATCATGAACCTAAAGGCTGGAATAATGCAGATGAAGACTTGGGGGGTTTCCATTTTGTAGATAGCTAGTAGGTCTATTTTAGTTATATTCCAAAGAGCCTGATATCTGATATGCAGGTGACCCAAGTTATTGTCTAGGGATATGATGTCATGGCTAGAAAAAGGACCAGAAAGCTGGATCAGGGAAGAGAGTAGCTCCCAAATATGGGAAAGGTGTATAAATGTTGTTTTTATGGTAACAATTATTGTTAAGACGACTTTGAAGAAAAAGAACTGAACATAGGAAGGCCTTCTTGTCCCTTTGATTCTTCTTTGTCATCCTCTACTGGTAAAGTCCAACAGGAGCAGCTCACCCAGCAGAAATGGGGGTTTCAGACTGACTAATAGGGTGGTACAGACAGGCAGGCTTGAAACTAAGAGGCAACTTCTTTTTCATCCACACATAAAAAGAAACTTTAGCAATCACTGTAAATTATAACATTAAGAGTACTGTGCAGCTGTTAGAAATGATAAGGTCATATCATTTGCAATATTGAACTCAAACTCAAAGACTTCCTGTTGAGTGAGACAGTCCATAAAGAGGAAGACCAATACTGAATTATCACACTAATAGGGGGAGCTTAAGAATAAAGAATAGTAAGGGAGGACATAAGGTGAAGCTTCGACCGAGAGTGGCATATTGCACCAAAGCAAAGGACTCTGGGGAAGCAGGGGGCAGCAGGATGAAGGGAAGAGGAGAGACAGAGAAGACAGGTACCAATCACTGTGCCACCATCCATACAGTCCCAGTGGTGTGGTTTCATGTGCTGAAGGTCTTACATGGTGGTGGTGTGAGGGCTTGAAGACAGATACTCACACGTATCAGACAGTGACAAAAATTATGGAATAGAGAACAGCTAAAACTTATCTTTAAAAATCTCTTCTCCCCACCTGCAGAGGAGAAGCTTCACAAGTGGTGAAGCAGTGCTGTAGGTGTCTTTCTCTCTCCCTATCACCCCTAACCCTCTCAACTTCTCTCTATTCTATCAAATAAAGTAATTAATAACAAATAAACATTTTTTAAAAATCTGTGCTTTGGGGGCAGGGAAAATAGTGTAATGGTTATGTAAACAGACACTCATACCTGATGCTCCAAGATCCCAGGTTCAAGCCCCTACACTACCATATGCCAGAGCTGAGAAGTACTCTTGTAAAAAAAATGAATCTGTACTTTTGCTCCTTAAACAAAGTAATAGAAACATAGTACAAAGCAGACAGATTTATTAACTTGCTGTTCCATATGCTAACTTGTTTCTTTAGATTAATTATTTAATACAGTGACTTGCAAAGTGTGTTCCTTGGATCAGTAGCATTGGTATCATTTGAGAACTTGTTAGAAAAGTACATTCCTAGTTTCCTCCACAGTCAGAAATTTCTTAGATGCATAGACTCAGAAAATCAGAGAGTGTATTTTTTGAGGTCCCCCACCTTTCACAATTCTGATACTTGCTAAATTTGAAGAACCACTGGGAGTTGGGCGGTGGCCCAGCGGGTTAAATACATGTGGCACAAAGCACAAGGACCCGCAAAAGGATACCTGTTTGAGCTTCCAGCTCCCCACCTTCAGGGGAGTTGCTTCACAAACAGTGAAGCAGGTCTGCAGGTGTCTATCTTTCTCTCCCTTCTCTGTCTTCCCCATCTCTATCCATTTCTCTCTGTCCTGTCCAACAACAACAACAACAACAACAACAATAAAACAATAAGGGCAACAAAAGGGAACAAATAATTTTTTTAAATAAATATTTTTTTAAAAAGAACCACTAACAGAAAATGAATTCTGTAAAGATAGCTTGCTATTTCCACTCCAAATTGTATTGAGGAATTAAAAAGTAAATTTCTACTAATATATTACTATTTTAATGTTAAACCACCTTTCATTTTGCAATGTGAACTTTAAAAGTGTCAGAAAAGTATTTTTAAAGGTGAAAATATGGAGTTACAACGTTGCCTAAGGTATTTTTAAATGGCAGATTCTTGTTTTTTGTTGGGTAGTATGCCAGCTCCCCCTGGCTTCTGCTTAACCAAGCACCGGTATACCTGTATAAGGATTGGTTTGATCCCATTCAAAGCAGTCTATTTACATAAATCACTTTACATTTACATAAAGCACCACACTCCCTCCAGGGCATTAGTGGTTCAGTGGTAGAATTCTCACCTGCTCCGCCCCCTCTCCTTGTCACACCCTGATTTTCATCAGTCACTTTTCTCTCCACCCTCTCTACATCACATCCTGTTTACACCCTACTTGGAAAGTATATAAGAACAACATTGTTCATTTTGGTAGTGGTAAGTTGAAGTTGTAGTGTTAGGTTTAGCTTAGCTCAGCTTAGATTGTGCTGTGTCCTGCATGAATAAAGAGATACTGCATACAGCTCAACCATGAGTCCTTGGTCATCTGTCTCCTCTCGCAAAGCCAGACTGACAGTTTTTCATCACATGGAATCTCTTATATACCTTATCTTATTTAATAGCATGTATGTCTCACTGCCAGAAAATAAACCAAGGGAGTGAGGACAGACCTGGGCTCATCTGATTTGGAAAGAGGCAAATCTATTGTAAATCACAGAGTAAAATTATAATATATTCAGATAGTTAAAATAACCAGAAACTGCTCATTTGCTCATTTCACAATCATCTATTGAACAGATCTCCTGAAAGAACAGTGCTCTGACCCCTCTCTTTCATAAAATAATTAAATCTTCTTGAAAAGATATTGCAAGAGATAAATAAAAATAAGAGACTCTGAATTCTCACTGTCTTAACAAAGAGAGAAAGGGGGGAGGGAGGGAGAGGGAGAAAGAGAGAGAGACAGAGAGACAGAGAGAGTGAGGGAAAGAAGTTGGTCATAAATAAATATAATAGAAGGTATAAATTTAGATCTAAAGTAAAATCAATTCTCTGTAGTGTGAAAATCTTCCATATACTCAAAGTCAGCAAATGACTATAGCAAATGAAATTCAGACCTGCCCCTGTGAAATAGATTTCTATTAAAGTGAGTCAGACAGAATGGAAATCTCATTCATTCTCCCATGCCACTACTTAAATGGGTCTCCAATCACCAGGTTATTGTTTTCTGTTGCTAATGTTAGTTGATTTACTTTTGTAAATAGACATTTGTACTAAGCTAACAAACCCACTTTAGGAAAATAATATGTACCTTGCTGGGTTAATAGTACATTATTGGATTGTTCTAATAATGAAAGAAATATGTTTTAACACATTTAATATAAAAAGCATCCAAAAGATTTTCTTGGTATTAGGTGTGTTAAATAAGCTTCATAAATTCCACTAAATCCACTAACTTAAAAAAGTGTAACCGTGAAAACATATATTTGACAAAATTAAATGTCCTTTCAGGATGTCCCACAGGAATAGAAGCATCCATTTTGAAAGGACTAATGAAGATAACTTTTACCTCGTTTTGTTTTGTGACTCCTCCACCTTTTATACTGTGCATCACCTTCATGTGACTATCACCTCCATTACCTCATCATTACCTCATCTTTCTTTGGTCCTCTCTAGGAACCCTCTGATCTGGGTCCCAACACCATTTGTTGAAGAGACTCTGCTTTCTTCATTTAATATTTTGGAACCCAGTATCAAAAATTAGATGTCTATAGCAGTAGGAAAATTGGGTTAAAACATGCAGAAGAATTAAAGTTAACCACTTAATCTCACAAGAGTCAAGGATTTGGATGTTAAATCAGAAACCACCAGGTATTTAAAAGAGAACATTGGCAGAATTTCTTTTCATCCAAGTTTCAAAGATGTCTTCAATGACTCAAGTTCATTTGCAAGGAAAACAAAAACAAAAATAAACAAATGTGACTACATCAAATTGAAAAGTCCCTGCACAGCATAAGGAACCATCATATGGGGATAGGACGGTAGCGCAGCAGGCTAAGCTCATATGGCACAAAGAGCAAGGACCAGTTAAGGATCCCCATTTGAGTCTCCAGCTTCACTTCATGGGTGGTGAAGTAGGTCTGCAGGTGTCTGTCTTTTTTTCTCCCCCTCTCTATCTTCCTTCCTTTCTCGATTTCTCTCTGTCCTATCCAGCAACAGCAACAGCAATGACAACAATAATAATAATGACAACAATGAGGGTAACAACAAGGGCAACAAAATGGGAAAAACGGCTTCCAGGAGCAGTGGATTCGTAGTGCAGGCACTTATCCCCAGCAATAACCCTGGAGGCAAAAAAAAAAAAAAAAGAAATCATCATCCAACTAGAGAAACTCCTTATGGAATGGGATACGATCTTTTTATGCCATACAGCAGACAAAAGATTAGTAACTAAAATATACAAAGAGTTCACCAAACTTAACAGCAGCAACAACAACCAAACAAACCCATCTTAAAATGGAGATGGATATGAACAAAATATTCACCCAAGGAGACACTCAATGGGCCATCAGATATATGAAAAAATGCTCAAAGTCATTGACTATCAGAGAAATGAAAATAAAGACAATAATGAGATACCACTCCACCCCTGTGAAAATGTCATACTTCAGAAAGGATAGGAACAACAAATGCTGGAGAGGTTGTGGGAGTAAAGTAACCTTTTTATACTGCTGGTGAAAATTTTAATTTGTCTAAACCCTGTGGAAAGTAGTCTGAAGAACTCTCAGAAGGCTAGAAATGGACCTACCCTATGACCCTGCAATTCTTCTCTTGAGAATATACCCCAAGGGAACAAACAATCCCATCCAAAGAGATCTATGTATACCTATGCTCATAAAAGCAGAATTTGTAATATACCAAACTTGGAAGCAACCTAGGTGTCCAACAATGGATGAGTGGGTAAGAAAGTTGTGGTATATATACACAATAGAATACCACTCAGCTGTTAAAATGATGAATTCACCTTCTTCACCTCACCTTGGATGGAATTTGAAAAAAATTATGTTAAGCGAGAACGTCCAGAAAGAGAAGAATGAATATGCGTTCATCTTATTCATGGGAATCACATAAGAAACAAGAACAGAAAGAGGAAACATAAGGTAAAACTTTGACTGTTTGGGTATATTGCATCAAAGAAAAAGACTTTGGGGAATGAGGACAGGGAGAGGAATGGGGGTGGGGGATATTCAGGTTCAGGATGATGGAGAAGGACCTAAGCTGGGGGTCAGAGTGTTTTTTGCAGATACCTATCATGGCTAAATGGGAAATTACACCCATATTCTAACAACTATACTGTAAACCATTAACCTCTCAATAAAAAATATTGACTATTGACTGTGTCTCTACTGGTTATCATTGTTATAGTTGGGAGGTTGGGGACAGAGAAGCTTCCTAGTAGGTGTGGTGTAGAACTATACCTTATAATCCTTCAATCTTGTAAATCAACTGCTAATAACAAATAAAAAGATGGTTTAAAAATATATGAAGAGATTGCTTGTTACTAGAGCCCTTAGAAAGTGGCCCAGCGATAACTAGTTGATCAGAGGTAATATTCTGAGAATTATGAACTTTTCCAGATAAAAAATAATCACTATATATGTTCATATTTGTATTGTATTTTAGTGCTTTCATTTGGAAAGGACTGGAAGAATAATATGTTTCAATAAAAGCCCTTACATGATCCTCCCACTCCATAATTAATTTACCGCTAACAAGGATTTAACACAAAAATATGAGACAAATTTGCAAATTGTATAATGAATTTTTATCTATTAATAAGTATTTCTTGATGCTGAGCACATCATAAGAAGAAAATTCCAAAGAATTTTGGAGTAAGTATGAATGAGTTATTAGTAATATTCCCCCTGGGAAATTTAATTCATTTGAATATCGTGTGTGTGTGTGTGTGTGTGTGTATGAGAGTGATAGAGAGAAATAGAGGTAATAATCTGCCATGATATATAGTGAGTGTTTAAGGAAAGTTATATTTTCCCTAAGCATATAATTAACATAAATCAGAAGAATTGGGAACCATACTTGTTGTTTACAACAAATACTAAAAGCATAACCTTTTTGAGGATAACATTTGCTATTCTCAGTTTATCTAAAAGCTCTGATTGAGTTCTCTTTGCAAGAAACAGAAGAGAGTGGATGTCTTCCTGGGACTTCTGGTTACTAGGGTGACTTAATCATTGCAAGCATCTATTTCTTAATATTTTGCCTCTGCAAAGAACACAACAACTCTTCTTTCTACTTTGCATTTGTTTCTTCTTGGCCTCTGTGCCACAGCCTACTTTAACTGAGCCTCCTCCTGATTAATGTGTTCAGTGTGTTTCCTGTTGTGCATTCCCACAAGCTTATTGATGTGCCACTTTAGATTACAACAAGCTTTAGTGATATATACAGTGCACATGAAGTAGGAACTTTGGCTTGAATACTTGTTATTCACCACTATTCCTATGCATTGTTATTCCTAAGTAACTAAATTCCAGAAGACCACATAGGAGTTGTTTTTCATGTTAAGGAGTGTCTGAGTTCTAGATTTGAAATATATCATAGCAGTGTTAGCCCCCCCCCCAGGTTGTAGTAATACACATATAAAATGGAAGTATTTTTCCTTGCCCCACTTTGAATAATAATGAAGAAGAACAAGTATCTGCAAATGAAAATTACTTGTTATAGAAAATAAATCAAGGGCATTAAACTCTAATTTGAGGCTTTATTAATCAGTTTATATAACTTATCTGAACATCATAAGATCATAAAACTATTACCTATACTGTTGAATATCTAGAAAGTTTTTATAAAACTTTCACTATGTTTTATGAATTTTTGCAACGTATTCATTTTGACAAAACTAGATGTGAATGATAGAAAAGGCTTTCAACCATATGCAGATTGTTGAAGTTAGCATTCTCTGAGAATGGAGACCTGTGTCTAATGAAATCATTTCATTAAATAAGGAAGGAGCATCTCATCAGGCATTCGGGAAACCATGGACTTGATTTCAGTTCTATATTTCAGTTCTATATTATATTTCTGGTAATTCTCTTTAGAACATGGATTTACAGATACTGGAAGTATGCCCATATTTGTGAAAGTCTTTATTCTGAAGGACAAAGCATTGAAGATGTGATTCTAGGAAAGTCATTTGATATAGATCAAATGTTCAGACAGAATGCTTTGGGACAAGGCTTGAAAAAGAAGTATAAAGTAAGAGCAAGAACTAGTTCCTACTGTGGACAGTGGGAAATTCTACCTTCATTTGAGAGAGGAATCTCGATGGTTGGGGAAGAACATGAGTCTGAAAATTATTGAGCTCTGCTGTCCAAAACTCTGATACTGCTTTATACATATGCTTAATTATTCCAACAACCAACATATTCATGGATATTTAATGTTTGTGCCAGATTGTTAAATATATCCTTGCACACATATATCTAGAAGTTTTGTCCTTGGGTGTGATTCTTTTCACTTGAGTGAGTCTTGGATAGATACAATATCTATGTTTTAGACTTTCTTTTTTCGGTGTTCCTTTAGCTGATCACCTCCAGTATGACAGACACTGACCTGAGGAAGACTGTTTCTTGAAGATAATGGCATTTGTTTTTACTGTGAAACAAACTTCTCAGTGCTTACAGAGTCAAACATGTATTTTTCAAACTCCTGGGTCTGTAGATGAAGTTTGATTCTACTGATCTAAGCTAAACCTGAGTTGACTAAACTGGACACCAGGATTCTTGTGAGGTTTAGTTCAATGCTTCTGTCTTCTGGAGTCATGAAATGCCTGGTAGATTACAGGAACTCAAGAAAGCAATCATATAATGTGCACCTCTATGTTCACAGCAACACTATTCACAATGCCCAAAGCATGGAATCAGTCCAAATGCCCATCAATGGATGACTAAACTTTAAAAGTTGTGATATTTATACTCAGTTGAATACTACTTAGCTATTAAGAAAGATGAAACTGCATTTTGTAACAACTTCATTGGAACTTGAAGTGATAGTGCTAAGCAAAATAAGTTAGCAAGTGAAAGTTATTTACCAGATGGTGTGATTCATATGTGGAATATAAACAACCAAAGAAAATAAAGTGTCAAAAACAAATTAAAAATAAAGAAAGAAAGTGAAGATGATCTAAAAGAAAAAAGAAACAAAACTTAGATTGGTGATAGCTAGGGTTTATGGGTGAAAAGAAGGAAATAATTTATTAATTGTTGAGTAATGAAATGTTTTGGAAATAGAGGAGATGGTTGTAAAGTATTGTGGATTACTACTTGTCACTGAATTGTATGTATAGATTAAATGGTTTCTTTTTGTGTGGATTTTTTTTTCACTTTGAAAAAAATAACTCAAACATGTATCAGTGTCCCCTTATCAGCTAGGCAAGTAATAAAGTACAAATACATTTCTAAAAATCACTCTGAAAAATATAGTGGCTATAGGTGGGGGTAGATAGCATAATGGTTATGCAAAGAGACTCATGTTTGAGGCTCCCAAGTCCCAGGTTCAGTTCCCTGCACAACCATAAACCATAGCTGAGCTGTGCTTTGGTAAAAAAAAAAAATGGTGGTTACCAAAAAGAAAAGTGGAGAATGTAGATAAATGTGCAACAGAAGTCATTTGGCTATTTTATATTTAAAATTTAAATAAAATTGATTTACAAAATTATAAAATTTGGGGAGTACTGTTATAACCTCTAAATGTACTTGTGTCTCACCACACTTATCTCCAAAGTTCAAGTACTGTCACTCTAACTAAATGACTTTATTTTTTCTGTTTTCATTTGCAGGGAGGTGGCAAAATTTAATCTTCAGGTTTATCTTTGGACATTTGCTTAGTAAGTCAAACTGACCTTTTCCCTGTTATCAGGTATATTAATTATATAAAATAATGATATTATCTTATGATGCTTTATGTAATGTTACAAAGATGTAATATAGAAGAGTTCAAAACCTAGAGATTGCCTTATTTGGTCAGATGTCAAGGTAGATGACATGTTCTATTAAATCAGAAACTATTAAATCAGCCTCATCTATCTTTGGTAAAGTTTGTTCATGAGCCATCCCAAGGCATTGGTGATATTTAGGTGCCTGTGCATCTGCTATTTTGGTTGCTCTTGAAAGATAAATCACTCAACTATTTTACCAACTATTTTATAAAGACTACAGTGGTGGCTACTTTTATTTTGAGAAATTATATACATACAGTGTACTGGAGTAAACATACAGGAGCACATTTAAATTTAAGTTCAGATCAAAGCTCATTATAAAACTGTAGAATATCTAAGCTATGAATATTGTAGTTTATTGATTTATTCTTTTGATAAGCATTTTAATTTTTCCAGTTTGATACTGTTATTAACAATGCTTCTGTGAACATTTTGCATATATTTCCCAAAGTATTTGTGTTTCTCAGATATAAAACTAGGGGTGGTTGCTCTAAACCAAAGAATTTTGCACAGTGAATCTTATCTTTTTCTTTGGAGTAAACCATCATTAACATAGTAACAGAACAACCACTATTTAATTTGCTCATAAAATTGGTGGGTCAGTAATTTAGGCTGGGGTCAGCTAGACAGTTATCTGTCTGGTCTCTCCTGGGCTCATTCATGTGGTTGACATCACTTGAAAACTTAATCAGAAAGATGTGGTTCAAAATTTCCTCACACATATGTCTGGCAGTGCTTGCTTTAAACATTCTTCTCTACATGGTTTCTTATCCTTAAGGGCTAAGGATAAGAAACCATTTCTTTGATTTCTTCAAAGATTTCTTCACCTGATAATCTGATTTCTTCACCTGATAATAATAATCTCATGATAGCAAGTGGTCTAGAAAACAAGTTGCCAGATACTTTTTTTAATCCTGTATAGGAGGCATGGACTCAGGGCCTCGAGCATGTTTAATACAGCTAAGCACCCTTAGCCAGTCATTTTTCTTATTTTTTATTTAGAGAGAAAGAACATAAAGGAAGAGAGAGAGAAGAGACACCATAGCAGCACTCCACCATCCATCCATCCATGAAGCTCTCCCTCATGCTAGGGTTCAGTCCAGAGCTGCATGCATGTTAGGCACATGCTTTTCTGCATATGCCTACTCTACCACGTTTCTTAAGACTCTCTTTTTCACACCATCACATCCACTTCATCCTACTAGTTCAAGCATATCCATAAAGAGTATGGAGAAATAGATTCTACTTACTGATGGTAAGTGCACATATCTGCAGGAACAGAAAGCATGTGCTTATGCTTTGCAGCAGACTCATCTCACTTTACTATATAATGACTGACCACTTTTCAAATTGGATATACACATTTTTGCACCTCTTGGGAAGGAGTGAGACTTTTTACAGCTCTCTTTCTCAATCCTTGGTAATATTAGATTTCTAAATTTAGTTTATGTCCTGAGTATCTAATAGCATCTCATTGTGACTTTAATATACAGTTCCTGAATTAGAAATTAAAGTAAGCATCATTTCTTTCGTTTATTTGACATTTGGATTTTCTGTTTTGTAATTTACCTATAGATCACTTTGCATTTTTTACTGACTCATGGAGGTTTTCTTTATATACTTTGTATATTAGTCCCTTATTGATAATAAAACTTACAGTTTATATAGTCCCTCTTTTTGTAGTTTCTCAATGAACACAAGTTATTTATTTTATTGCAGAGCTGGGTGTCTCATGAACATACAATTTCACAGCTCCCAGGCCAAAAATTAATCTAGGGAGAGAGACAAATAGAGAATGTCCCTCCGGAACTTCCCCTTATCTTGTGGCATTCCCATATGGTGCTGGAGCCTAAATCTGGGCTGTGCATGCAACAAGGCACGTGGCCTACCAGGTAAGATGTCTCTCTTGTCCTAGGTTGTTGATTTTAATGTAGTCTACTTGAATTAGGTGCTTCCTTTTGTTTAGTACTGTTTCTGATTTTATAGATTGGCTTATAAAAATCCTGTCTTACATCAATGGTATGAAGATGTTCTAGACTGATATAAATAAAACTCTAGACAAAGACAAAAACTTTATAAACAAAATTTAAATACATTTAAGTGGTAATTGGGAGACTAAGTTTTGTTGTGTTTTTTTTTAAGCTGACTTTTCTTTCTGTGAAAAATCGTGTTCTTATTGAGATATGAGGTAGTTATTATCTATTTCTATCTTAACTGAAATATTGTGTAGAGGAATGGAAGTAAATATATCTGTTTAAATTCTTAAGAATAATGTACTTATGTGAGTCCTGGGAATAAGAAGTCCTGCTTAAAGAAGGAAATCTGGAATAACCCAAGTCCACATACATTTCCAGTCCTGCCACTTTGATAAGAATCACCTTCTCCCTCTTTTGGGGATGTAAGCTTTAGGGAGTAAGTATGGAGAAAGAAGACATGTAGATTCTTTCCTTATTCTTTCTCGTGGAGTAGAATGAGAATTCTTTTGTTTTTGGAGAAAATGGAATACTAGAGAACAATATTCCAAACACCTGCATACATTTTAATGTATCAGTAAAAGAAGTCAAATAAAAAATTATCTAACACTACAATGCTCATATGTATGTGTTTCTTTCAAATGACCTGAGCCAGAAGATAGTGAATTGCTCTGACATTCTGAAGTTTGGTATTTTATAGGTGAGGTTAACTAGATAAGGGTCATGAGACTTGAATTCTGGCCTTGCTGCCATTATGTGATGCAAAGAAAAAGCACCTTCATTTTTAGGACTTGAAGTTTATTATCTGAAAATATAATATAGTGGAGTTTAAATAATCGTTAGGGTCTTGTCTATCTGACAGCTGTTCATCCCATTATGGTGTTCATTGGAGTCAGTGGAGAGGCTGTAAATTCACTACAGTAGACTATATCTAAACCCTTTCCTTGAAAATGGATGGTCCAAGTAGCATGACTGATATAACTGCCATGATCTCAAATTAATTTTGATAACAGTAACTTATGTGATATACAGTCATGTATTTTTCACATAAAAATATAAAAACTTACAAAATAGTTCTCACAAAATGAAAAAAGGGCTTTTGTAGTGTTTTATCTTTTGAAAAGTCTAATAAAATATCAACTGTTCTTATTGCTATAAAATAAATAATGATCTTTGAAGTATGAAAGTAACTATAATACACTACTTCTCTTACCTCTTTTTATGTGTTAGAAGGAGGATTCATGAGAACTGACTGGTAACTAAGACTTTCTCATGGACTTTGTGACTGTAGAGTTTTTTCTTCTTTAAGATAGTAAGAAGGCAATAGAACTTGATAAGTGGATATAGATTGTTTTCCTTCATCTAATGTTCAAGTCACATGATACCCATTAAAATTACATGTAGTTTTCACTATTTTGTCTATGGAACATTTAACAAAAATTAAAATAAAATTCTTGTTTTGTATTTATATGATCAGTTTAAAATGCTGGCTTATTATTTTGATGCCAATTCATGCACAATAACTATTTTTTAATTTTAAATTTTATTTTTGATTAACAGTGAGTTGTCAAATTGTAAGATTACAGGGTATAGTTCCACACCACACCACCCACCATAGTTCTCACAATGTTTTAGAAACAGTACATTCACTTATTTTTTTTTAAGTTTATATGTATCAGCTATCTAGATTCCACACATGAGCAAAACCATATGGTAGTTGTCTTTTAGCTCTTATTTTTCTTTAATTTTATTAGTGACTTAATATTGATTTACAAATTATGAGATAACAGAGGTATAAGTTCACACCATTCCTACCACCAGAGTCCTATGTCCCTGTTCCCTCCATTGGAATCTAGTAGTTCTCTCAAGATCATAAATATGGGTTTACTATTATTTCTTTATCTATTTATATTTATATACTTTTGCCCATTATTTGTATAGTCCTGCCTTCCTTTCTAAGTCACACTTAGACCCATTTCTACTTCCAAATCTCCTTCCTTTTTTCCTCTTTCCTCTCCTGGTCTTGATAGAATTGGAATTCAGATCCCACTGGCCATCTTCCCTTATCATTTTCCCCCTCTAGAAATATAACCCAAAATTTTTTGGGGGGTGCCGAATGTAGGAGGTCTGGCATCTGTAATTGCTTCTCTGCTGGACACAGACACTGGCATCCATACCCCCAGCCTATTTCTGTCTTTCCCTAGTGGGGTAGAGCTCTGTAGAGGTTATGTTCCAGGACACATTGGTGAGGTCATCTGCCCAAGGAAAGTCAGAATGGAATCATGATAGCATCTGCAACTTAATGGCTGAAAGGTGGTAAGATATAAGGCAAGAAAAAAGGTTTTCTAAACAGGAGCCCAAAAGCAGGAATAGAGTAGATGAGAATATGAATCTTGGGGTGGAAAGAAGCTATGAAGTCTATTTTAGGAGTCCATGACTTCAGCAGTTTTTGCTTATTTGATGACTAACATGGAGGTGAACTAAAAATATCTGTAAATATGGTGTCGGAATTGATATAGGACAAAGCGTGCAGGAGAGTGAGTCTCGCCCTAGAGATTTCAATCCTGGGAGAAATATGGGCTTTATAGAGAAAGGGGAAAGTTCCTGTTGTCTAAGAGTTCTTAAAGGCAATAGATAGTTATAGCTATAACAAAATTATTTGACAATTGGGTTAGCTTTGAAAATCCCTTTGTTAGGATTTGCTGTCTCATACAAGACCTCACCATAATTTATGTCCTTTTATGCTATTTAGATATAGCTGTATCTTATAAAGTAGTGCCACCAGTTGTTTCTTTTCTCCCTGTTCTAAGCTTTTAGATGATTGTTAAAATAATTTTTTATATTTATTTATTTTCCCTTTGTTGCCCTTGTTTTTATTGTTGTAGTTATTGTTGTTGTTGATGCCATCGTTGTTAGCTAGGACAGAGAGAATGGAGAGAGGAGGGGAAGACAGAGGAGAGAGAAAGATAGACACCTGCAGTTCTGCGTCACCGCCTGTGAAGCGACTCCCCTACAGCTAGGGAAACAGGGCCTCGAACCAGGATCCTTTTGCCAGTCCTTGCACTTCATGCCACCTGTGCTTAACCAGCTGCACTACCGTCTGACTCCCAGCTTTTAGAAGATTTAATATTTCAAATAACGTGTCATTATTAGAAATGTATTAACAATTTGAGCCCAGTATTAAAATTCAATCTGATTACCGATTTGAAGTTTTAAGTGCTTAGATTGAAGGAACATATACTCAGAGCTATGTTCTATACATCAAAAAGTTTGAGACATTCAATCCATTTTCCCCCTCATATTAATTAAATAGTTATTTATGACATTCTAAGTTAATAGAAGCATATATTAACACCATTCCCAACACCAAAGGTCTGTGTCCCACCCCCCCACCCCCAGGGATTATTCTCTTAATTTGTTGCTCGATAAGATTAGCAAAGATTTTATTGAGAGTCTTTCCAGGGATCTAGGTTTATAGTTTTCTTTTTTTGGTGAAGTCCTATCCTGCTTTGGGGATCAGAGTGACATTAATTTCATAGAATATGTTTGAGAGTATTATCTCTTATTCTATTTTCTTGAAGAGTTTGAGGAGAATGGACAGTAGTTCTTCTTTGAATGTTTTTTTAAATTTTTATTTATAAAATCGAAACACTGACAAGGCCATAGGATAAGAGGGGTACAATTCCCACCACTAGAAATCTATATCCCATCACCTCCCCTGAGGCTTTCCTATTCTTTAATCCTCTGGGAGCATGGACCCAGGTTCATTATGGGGTGCAAAAGGTGGAAGGTCTGGATTCTGTAATTGCTTCCCTGCTGAATGTGGATGTTGACAGATCAATCCATACTCCCAGTTTGTCTCTCTCTTTCCCTAGTGGGGCAGAGCTCTGGGGAAGCAGGGCTTCAGGACACATAGGTGGGGTCATCTTCCCAGGGAAGTCCAGCTGACATCACAGTAGCATCTGGAACCTGGTGGCTGAAAGAAGAGTTAAAGCCAAACACATTGTTGACTAATCATGAACCTAAAGACTGGAATATTGCATATAATCCATTGATATATACATCTGGATCCCGGACTTTGTTCTTGGGGAGGCTTTTGATTACTGTTTCAATTTCTTTTTTATTTTTTTTACATTTATTCATTCCCTTTTGTTACCCTTGTTGTTTTATTGTTGCAGTTATTATTGTTGTTATTGATGTCTTTGTTGGATAGGACAGAGGGAAATCGAGAGAGGAGGGGAAGACAGAGGGGGGAGAGAAAGATAGACACCTGCAGACCTGCTTCACCGCTTGTGAAGCGACTCCCCTGCAGGTGGGGAGCTGGGGCTCGAACCGGGATCCTTATGCCAGTCCTTGCACTTCACACCACATGCACGTAATCCACTGTGCTACCTCTGGACTCCCTCAATTTCTTTACTAGTGATTGTCCTCTTAAGTTATTCTACTCCCTCTTGTGTCAGGATTGACAGTTGGTATAACTCTAAGAATATGTCCATTTCTTCTAAATTTTCCTGATTTTTAAAAATATTGTGAAGAATAAAGATGTACTAAATTGGATTTCCATGGAATGGTAGGATAGGTTGTATACTAGATAAATTTCATTCAGAGATTTAATCTAGCTCTGTCTTATTGACTTCTGAATATGAGAATATTGCAAATTCTCCCTTTGCCCACTGGATTGGGTAACCTGCATCATGTGGGACTGAGGCAATATATGAAGTGTAAGTAAACATGTATCAAAATTATTCGTAGTTATAGTGTGGTTACTGAGTGGCAGCTATGATGATTTTTACCGCATACATTATCACTGTCTTTTTTTGGAATGCCCTTCTCATGCAGGATATTAGAAAATTCTTTGCTTTCAGACAAAAACACATTCAGCAAATGGCTTAACTACTTTTTTCATCTGTAACTATATTATTTATTTTTTGAGAATATTTTCTTCTGATAGTTATTAAATGTTCAAGACTCTTCTCAAGGAATAACTATTTCTTCAAATCTACACCTTTCTGGAAACCACCATATTTTTATTTGTTTCTTTGTCTAGTAAATCTAGCCATCTTTAAGGATGTGAAAAATTACACAGAGGCAAAGCTAATTAATGTACCTTTGGATGCATTGACCTCTCAGTGAAATAGAAGAAAAATATCAGCATAATAGCTATGCATTTTACCTCCAGGGTTTTGACCTATCTTCCTGGGAATTCACAGGAGACAATGTGCATCACTCCTGGTCAGTGTAAGTCTTCCACTAAACTGAGAGAAGTCAGGGAACCTTTCACTCCTGACTTTAGGGTTGAATAGTCACCACCAACCCCCTTTACATGTTCATGTTAAAGTCATAGCAGCCAAAAGAAGTTATCAAAGAGTGACTGTTGTCTTAAAATTTTTCTTTGGTTGCATTATTATGGGCAGTGGAAATACGCAGATGGTCAGCAAAATGTGGGATTGTTTGTAAAGTTATTTCAGATTTGTCTATTTCTCTAGGCAAATATGCATCATGTTATGACAACTCAGTAACTCAGTTGATTATAGTGTTTGCTTTGTCGTGGATGCAAACCAGGTTCCACCTGACACACACTTCATTGAAGGAAGCTTCTCTGCTGTAATGTCTTTGCATGACCATATCTGTCTCTGCCTCTCTATCTCTCAGTCCTTTTCTCAGCAAAGAACAATCTGAGAGGTGAGGCCTTAAAAATTACATCAGAATCTCAGGACTCCCCGATTAGGGCCCCAGCTGATGGGGTGGCCTGATAGTGACTAAAGAGTCATTGTTAAAGTATGCCAGTCTCTTGCCCTTATTCAGTTTTTGCAGTCCTTGCTTTGATAAGGTTAGCTTTGGAGTGATTGAGGGAAGTGTAATAGGAAGTAGGTGAGGAGTATATCTAAGTCTAAATAGATACTATTTCATTATGAACTTTATACTGACTCACTGCAGACTATTGTGTACTTTTGCTTTCAGGTATATTTTGCCCATATTTATGGATACATGTGAACATATGCCCTATCTCATGGGACCTGGTCTACATCTAGGTTTTGGGATTTTATTAGAAAGTGAACCACCTGGAATGGAATTAGAGAATCCTATGAAAGGAAAGGTCTCACCCGAGTAATGATGCTGAAGGGTTGACATTCCACACCTGACGTCTCTGGACAGTCTGAATTGAAGCATGCTGAGGTGGTACTCGTTGCATTGATTAGGTTGGGATCGGCAGATGCAATATCATTTGGTATAATTGAGAGAAACATGCAGGAAAGTGAGCCCCACCCTATAGGTTCCAGGACTGGGGGAATTATATGTTCTTTAGAGGAAGCGGAGGTTTCTACTGTCTTAGGATTTAAGAAGGCAATAATTAGTTGTTACTATAATCATATTATTTAGCAATTGGGTTCACTTTGAAAAATCCCTTTAATCCCTCTCCCCAATATTACCAGTCATCTCTATCAGGAAAAACACAATAGACTCTTTTGTGGGCCCTCATAGGACCTTGCCCTCAACTTGGATCAACAGTGGTAGAGAATGTTCCATCCTCTGAGGAAGATGGGTCCCGAAATTGGGACAACTTGGAATGTTCCTATTCATGACCATGGAATGTGAGCTCAGATATACGGGGATACAGAGGTCTCATAGGCTCCTAATGTGGGCCCCAGATCAGATCAACTTGATGGGGATTATAGTCAACAATATTTATATATCTTTTCCATATTTGGGAGCTACTCTCTTCCCTGATCCAGCTTTCTGGTCCTTTTTCCAGCCATGACATCATCTCCCCAGACAGTAACTTGGATCCACCTGCATATAAGATTTCAGGCTCAGGAAAAAAAATAGTATAGTCACAGTCCCTTTGGAATACAACTAAAATAAGCCTACTAGCTATCTACAAAACAGAGATCCCCCCAACTCCTCATCTGCACTATTCCAGCCTTTAGGTTCATGATTAGTAAAAAAAAAAAAAAAAAAAAAAAAAACTTGCTTGGCTTTATATGTTAACTTTCTTTTCAGCCACCAAGTTCCAGATGCTACTATGATGCCAGCCAGACTTCCCTGGATAGAGGACCCCACCAATATGTCCTGGAACCCTGCTTCCCCAGAGCCCCACCCCACTAGGGAAAGAGAGGGGCAGGCTGAGAGTTTGGTCGATCTGTCAGTGTCCATGTTCAGTGGAAAAGCAATTACAGAAGCCAGACCTTTCACCTTATACACCCCATAATGACCCTGGGTCCATACTCCCAGAGAGATAAAGAATAGGAAAGCTATCAAGGGAGGGGATGGGATGCAGAGTTCTTATGGTGGGAATTGTGTGGAGTTGTACTCCTCTTATCCTATGGTTTTGTCAATGTTTCCTTTTTATAAATTTTTTAAAAATGACATTATAAAAAGGTCACCATTATTTACTATACACCCTTGTGTGAGTTTCAGTTTCCCAAGTAGCATTTCATTGCTTCAGGGAATGGACACGGTTTGTCTCACACCTGGAGCACCCCTTTCTCACTGGAGCTGTCCCCGTTCCTTCCTGTTTGCAGCTCCTCAGTTCCCTGGTTCTGTGCACAGAGGCCCGTTCTATTTCTCAGCCCCCTGTTATAAGCTGAGCCCTCCACCTAGCAGGTGCTCCAGAGGAGTTTGGAGAAGTAATATGGGCGTGAGGGCGAGTCTGACCTGCTCAGGTTTAGTATCTCATGCTCTGTAGGAGGCTAAGTATATGATTATTGTGAAAGACTAAAACGGTGAACAGCAAAGTTTGCTTATGAAATTTTAATTTCATTATCACCATCAAATTGAGTGTTTGGGTTGAATGACATTTCTTGAGCACTAGAGAGAACCCGGTGACATGACCAGTGTGGTAGCAGGTTGTGCCCAGGCATAGGGACACATCCTGGTGTTAGATGTGCAGGCAGCCCTGGCGGCAACTTGAGCCTGGGTTCTGGCCTGCTCATCTTGGACAGCTTCTTGGTATTGGGCCAGGTAATCGGTTGGCTCTTTGCCATTAACCTTTGCGATAAACTCCAGGACCCTCATTTTGCGGATCTCAGCCTGGGCTTTGGGGCCCCCCAGGAACTGGTAGCGGCGGGGCTGGGTGTGGGGCACGGGGGGTGGTACTCCAGGTACTGCAGCTGCACCAGGTCTTGTGTGAGGAGCTTGTGGGGCTCCCCATAAATGTGGTGTTTCTGGCCGGGGTAGATGCTCATCATGCTCAGAAACGCCCATATCTCCTCTTCGGTGGCATGACTGCCCTTGGTGAAGATGAGCCCCAGGACGTACATGAGCAGTCCGGTCTTGGGCAGTCCGCAGCCGGGGTGCACCCTGCCGTTATATGGAAGCTGCAGCTGAGTCACCAGGTCATAGGCATGGAGCACAGGATCTATCTCCTCAACGTGCATGGCAAAATGCGTCTCAATGTGTTCAGAGGCTATCATTAAGATGTCATCAAAGTAAGCTGCAAAAGCTGGGTTCACCATTCTCTGCATGTCTTCCAGCATGCTGTGCTGTTTCAGCTGATAACTGTGTAGCATGAACTGCTCTAACAGCTTAGCCTCCATTTCCATAGCTTCACTGAATGACCTGCCCTGGTTGGAACTGTACTCAGTGTCGGACTCTATGGGGTCATCGCCATCATCGGCATAGTCATCCTCATCCTCTTCCTCATCCTGCTCTTCCTCCCCCTCCTCCTCATCATCAGAGATGACTAAATCATCTGACCAAAAGGAAGCAAGTGTAATTACAGATGCTGATGATGAAGAGGCATACTGGACCTCTGAGGGTGACCCATTAGATGGAGAGTTTGGGGGCGTGTCCTCCACTGGTGACAGGAGGTAGTCTTCCTCCTCTTCAGCCAGTATCATCTGCTCATTCCGATGTTTCTTGTGCTCACCTTGGGCACGGTGACGTTTCTTGTGACTGTGAGTTTTTTTTATTTTTATGGCTTCTAGGCATGGAGGCCTGGTGGTCAGCTGTTGTTAGATATGGGGCAGGCGGCGCTGGGCACTGGAGGAGGAACAGGGATGCCATGAGCACTTCAGCCTCGAGACACCTGCCTGGCTCTGAGGCAGGCATACTGCATTCCTACAAGGCGGGGAGGGGGGGTTGCGAGGAGGGCACTGCTCTAGGGACCCACAGGGAGCCTGCTGTCCTGTTCACCCCCTCCCCCCCCAGCCCCAGCCCTGAGCCTATGACCTCATAGTGGGAGCATAAGCTCATCCATCCAGCCCGGCCTTGGGCATTCTGGGATGGCAGCAGGCCTGATAGTCCTCCAGGCTGAGGCATCTCATTTCATACTCAAGAGCATCATGCCACCTGGAGGGGGTCCCGGGTCCCTCCCGTGCTGCTCTCAAGTGACTCACAAAGCTCCCCACACATGAGACGCCATGATGGGGTTTCTCAGTCTGTCAAGCTGTGCAGGTGCCCTGGACTGATGGCTCAGTGGGGAATTTTCAGTCTGGCCTCTTTGGGTCCTCAGACCTCTCTTAGGGTCCTTAGTGAGATGTCCACAAGGCTGGCACTCCCACCCCTTCCAGGAATAGTTTGTGGCCCTTCAGATTAATGATCTCTCCTCCCATGGGCCCTCTGGATACCAGTGTGGGGTGCAGGCTTGCTCTCCCTGCTCTGGGTCTTTGAGACTGAAAGCTGGCCAGGCTCCTCCCTCTCTGTCTCTCTCTCTGTCTCTCTCTCTCTCTCCCTCTCTCCCTCTCCCTTCCTCCCTCCCTCTCCACACTGGTACATGTTCCCTCTATCCTTTCTTTGTTCCCCTGTCACTGTCTGACATTCCTCCCTCCCTGCCCCACAGGTCTGCCTCTCCCAGAAACCCAGCTACACCCTGGGGTCCCGGTCATCTACTTTACCTTCTCTTCCTCTCGTGGAGTCAGCAGTGAGTAATGAATCCTCTGATGCTCTCAGAGTTATGGGGTGAGTGTCCCTTGTACTCAGGGTAACAGCTTTTCCTGGGACAAATACCTTCTGCTCTCCACAGGCCCAAGTCCAGTGGCCCAAGTCCCTCACTGCCTTGTGATATCATAGGTGGATCTGATGATGGTATGTCATGGCAACCATGCCCAGATGTCTCGGTGATGCCAGGGTGGGCAGGGCTTTCACACTTGAACTTTCCACTCTTTGCCATACCATGTCCAGAAATATTGGAACATATAAAAACATGATGCTTAATTAATGATAATGGAATGAAATATGAAATGAACATGAAGTTGAGATTTTATCAATAAGATTGATACTTAAACAATTTATCTAAACTATGTAAATATAGTTATATGCCATGGATTGCGATAAACAGAGTCAAATGAATAAGAGAAAATTAGAGTTAATCAGACTATATTATTTTCAACACTTTTTATTCTCATCTATTTTCTTTTTATAAATTTATTAGTGAGTGATTTAATATTGATTTAAAAATATATGAGTTGCCATGGGTGTAATTACACACCTTTTCTACCTCTAGCGTTCTGTGTCTCCATTACCCCATTGGAAACTGCAATAGTTCTCTCAAGAGCACAGGTATTTGTTAACTATTATTTCTGTAACTATATACTTATATATCTATATGTATGTATTTGTCCCTTTTCCCTATGGTCCTGCCTTCCCATCCTAAGCCACATTTACACTTATTACTCCTTCCAAAATATCTTTCCTTTTTTCTTCTTCTATCCCCGGGTCCTGATTTGATTAGAGTTCAGAGCCCTCTGATCATTTTCCTCTAACATTTCTTCTCCACTGGGAGTATGGATCAATATTCTTTTTGAGGTGAAGATGTGGGTGTTCTAGCTTCTGTAATTGCTTCTCCACTAACACAGACATTGGCAGATTGATCTATGCCCCTAGCCTGTTTCTAGCTTTCCATAGTAAGATAGGGCTCTTGAGAGGTGAGGATCCAGGACATATTGGTGAGATTGTCTGCCTAGGGAGTTCAGGATAGAATCATAGTGTCATCTGCAACTTGTTGGCTGAAAGGTGGTAAGATATGAAGCAGGACAAAATGTGTAATGAACAGAAACCAAAAGGTAGGAGTAGAACAGATGAGAATAGGGATCTTAGGGTGGAGTCAATCTAGGAAGTCTATTTTAGGTATGTTCTTAGGAGCCAATAACTTCAGTAGTTTATGCTTGAGTTTGATAGCTAACATGGAGGTGGTCTAAAAATATCGTCTAGAAAGAGAGTGTCAGAGTTGAGAATAGGGTTAGAAAGTTGGATTAGTGCAGAGAAAAGTTCTCAAATTGAAGAAAATATATAAATAAAATTAACTTTTTACCCCACCAACCTTACACAGGTTACATATATATTCATATTTAGCACAGGAACCTGTGTAACCTCTGAGTCCCTGTCAGCCTGAGTCACACACAGTCCATGGTCACAGGTGCAAAAATTTTAGGCTGCACTCATTTCAGGACCAGCTTCCATGAGTGGAAGGGAAGGATGACCCAGCCTCCCTTTGGAGAGTTGGGCAGTCCCTACCGTCTCTACATTATAGTAAAGATAAATTTATGCAGTGGCTTACAAGATGACTTATGCTGACATTTCTTATGGAAGTGACTAGTGATGGTGGAGAGAGTGACCTATTTGAGGTCTTGCCTCATCATATCTAGGGGTAATCCACAGATTCCCTGACTAGGGCTCCAGATGATAGGGTGACCTGGTAGTGACCAAAAAGGCCATCATTAAGTGATCCAGTCTCTTGCCCTTACCCACCTTTTGTAGTCCTTTCTTCATCTGACCAGCTTGGACTTTCTCCAAGTTGATAAAGCATTAAGTGTCATTTGTTATAATCAAACCAGTATTATGTTTATGGAGTCTCTTTTCTTTGAGCCTTTCTACTAGATTGCAGAGTTTATTAGGTCTTAGTCTAATTGGCTAGAGAATTAATGATGCCTGGGGGCCAGGCAGTAACACACCTGGTTAAGTGCACACATTACAGTGCACAGGGATCTGGGTTCAAGCCTCTGGTTCCCACCTGCAGGGGGTAAGCTTCATGAGTGTTGAAGCAGGCCTGCAGGTGTCTGTCTCTCTCCCTCTCTATCTCCTCCCTCCCCTCTCAATTTTTCTCTGTCTCAACCCAATAATAAAATAAATAAAATTTAAAAAAGAGAGAACTGGGGGTCAAGCGGTAGTGCAGCAGGTTAAGCGCACGTGATGTGAAGTGCAAGGATCAGCATAAGGATCAGTTCGAGTCCCTGGATCCCCACCTACAGGGGGGTCGCTTCACAAGCGGTGAAGCAGGTCTGCAGGTGTCTATCTTTCTCTCTCCCTCTCTGTCTTCCCCTGCTCTCTCCATTTATCTCTGTCCTATCCAACAACAATGACATCAATAACAACAATAATAATAGCCACAGCAACTATAAAACAACAAGGGCTACAAAAGGGAAAAAATAGCCTCCAGGAACATTGGATTTGTGGTGCAGGTACTGAACCCCAGCAATTACCCTGGAGGCAAAAAAAAAAAGAATTAATGATGCCTACTTAAAGGCCATTCTACTAGAATCCTAGGCCTATTAGGTCTATGCCTAATCATGGATGGCTATTAAACATTACTTTGATGTATATGATTTCCCCCTTGCTTATGGGTGCATGTACACCTGTACCTAGTAACCTAGGCCCTAGCCTGTGTCTAGTGTTTGTAACTTTGTTAGATAATGTGCCATCTGAAATGGAACTAGGTAATCCCATGTATTAGGAAAGATCTCACCAGATTGGAGGAGTTGGGAAGATGACATTTCAAGCTTATCATCTCTGGCAACATGCAATAACATGTTAGTTACTGGTTAGTAGTATTATAATGTGGCCTGACAGCACTGGTAGCATTGATTTAGTTGAGGTCAACAGAAGCTGTATGACAGTAAGGGAATAGAGAGAAGAAACATCAAGAAATAGAAGCAAAGTCCCATTGGTTCTACAACTAGTAAATAAAGATCTTAAAGGGAATGGGAAAGGTTCTTTATAGTCTTAGAAAGAGTTTAAAATAGCAGTCGTTAGGGGCCAGGTGGTGGCGCACCTGGTTGAGCGCCCATGTTACAGTCTGCAAAGATCCAGTTTCAAGCCCGTGGTCCCCACCTGCAGGGGGAAAGCTTCACGAGTGGTGAAGCAGGGCTGCGGGTGTTTCTCTGTCTCTCTCCCCCTCTGTTGTCCCCTTCCCTCTCCATTTCTGGCTGTCTCTATCTAATAAATACAGATTAAAAATTACATTAAAATAAAAAAATAGCAGTAGTTAATTATTATTATTATAACTAAAATAGCTAGGGGCTTGCTTTTCTTTGGAAATCTATAGGATTTACCATAATATACTTGATCCTACTATGCTTTATGCCCTTTATGAGTATCTATTAATCACAGCATCTTACATACAGACAAGACCAATTGTTTTGATCTCTCTGCCTAATGCTTTAGGTAATGTAGATATTAATATGCACACACACAGAGAGAGAGAGAGAGATGCTAAAACAATTTAAGCCAAGTGTCAGAATTTTATCATCTTGAAAATCTGAAATATTAAATGCTTAGGCTAAAGAAAATGTATGTCCTCAAAGCTTTGGTCTAGGCAATTAGAGAAGTTGAAATATTAAATCTATTTCCTCTCCCACTATGTTGAATTAACAGTGATTTATGAGATTTTATGTTAATAGGAGCATAAATTCACACATTTCCCACCACTAAAGGTCTGTGATTTTCTCCACCCCCTAGGTAACAACTATAGTTTTCCATAGTCTTGGATATGGGTTGCATTTTTGCTTATTTGTTTGTTTGTTTGTTTCAAATCCCTGTGTTCAGTTCTCTATGTTCCACATATGAGTGAAAGCATCCTCTAGTTGTCCTTTACCTCCTTACTTTACTAAGCACAGTTTTCTCCAATTCCATCTATCTTATCCTAGAGGACACAATATCATCTTTTTATTGCTTAATATGACTCAATTGAGGATATATGCCTTATAACATTTTTATCCAGTCATCTGTTGAAGAACATTTTGACTCTTTCTAGGTTTTTGCTATTGTGAATAGTGCATCTATGAACATATATATCCATTCAAATCAGTGTTACTGTATCTTTTGTGTATATGCTTAGTAGTGGAATTGCTGGGTCATATGGCATTTCCATTTGCATTTGTTTAAAGATTTTCCATATTGTTCTTTATAGTGGTTGCACCAATTTGCGTTCCCACCAGAAGCATAAAAGAGATCCTCTCCACATCCTATTCAATACTTATCTTCTCTTGTTTTGTTGATGGATCCCATTCTCACAGGTGTGAGGTGGAAGCTCAGTGTGGTTTTGATTTGCATTTCTCTGATGATGAGTAAACTGGAGGATTTCTGCATATGTCTGTGGGCCATGTGTATCTCTTCTTTAGAGCACCATCTATTCATATCTTCTTCCCACTTTTTTATTGGTTTGTTCTTCTTTTTATTTACTTATTTTTATTTATTCTATTATCTTGTCTGAATGTAGTGTCAAATATATTTTCCCATTTGCTGGGGTTCCCTTATTTATAACCCAAATTTAGATGTCCATCAGAAGAGCACCGTAAGATAATTATGAACCTCTCTCAATTATTAATACCTCACTAATCATTAAATATTAAGGAGACATGAGATTTGTAGACAAGTCAAAATGTATTTACTTAGGAATAGAAGACAAATGTAATTCAAGTATTCTGGGCTGGATTGAAATCTAAACCATAGCTCAAGGAATAACCCATGTCAGGAGGTTCTTATAGCAAGAAAAATAAGGATGGGGTGATAAGGGGTGGGGGGTGTGAAGTAATGACTGAGATTATGGTCAGGTGAAGGAGTCAAAAGGTTTAAAAGTAGGGACCACTGGCAAGTAAAAATATGTACAAGTACTATTAGTCCTATCTAATAGAACATTCTTATTCTTGTTAGTTTCTTAGAATGCTGGTAACTTATGACTGGCAAAATAGTTTACCTGGATATTGTACTTGCTTTGTCATTTGCATGACCCAGTTTCAAGACAAGCCCCCACCACACTGAAGGGAGCTATGACACCTTTCCCTCTACCATTCTCTCTCTGTTTCTGCCTGCAAAACTTGACCTAGAGATCTGAAGTAATAACATACACACACACACACACACACACACACACACACACGCATTAAAATGTAGTGATGTAAGTTTAAGAGGATAGTAAAGTAACTTTTTCTTTGATGTCTTTTTCAGTCCCTATTTTAATGTAGTTCTGTTGATTTTACTTTCAGTCATTTTGATTAAGATCTTGTCACTGAAATCATAACTGATTAACCACTCATCAGCATAGATGATCCATCATTGGATTGAGTTCCCTACAAATTTAGTTTGTGATTCTTCATCACTTGGAAGGCTTATTCCAGGTATTTATGTCCCATGTTGGAGGAAATGTGATTTCCTGGGGAGCCTTCCTGTCACATTTGGGCAATAAGAGCATCTTGGCAGAGAAAGATTTCACTGTCAAATTCCTTTGAAGGGCCAGTATTTTCTGCAGTTCTTGAAGTTCCTCATGTTAAAGCTCACTTGTTGCAGTGATCATTTCAGAGTTCTGAACAGCTAGTACCCAGGTAGTTTTCTTATAACATGGAGCTATGTAGTGAAAACAGAACTTTACAATATCAAAATCTCTAGAATAACAAAATGTACAGCCAGAAAGGTAGCTAAGTGGATAAAACACAGGATTTGCATTCCAGAGGCCCCAACTTCCATCTGTGGCATATATATAAGGTAGAGCAGTGCTCTAGTGTGTCTTTCTCTCATATATAGATCTTAAAAACAAACAAAATGTTAAGTCCAGCTGGTGTAATTGACACAAATAAGGTATACTGCCCAAGAATGCGCTGTATTTAACCATTTAGATGATTGATTAAGATCTTGTCACTGAAATCATAACTGGCAGTTTCTCTTGAAGCCCACAAAAGGAGACATTTTGCTTAGACATTTGAGTAGTTACAGCAGAATTTTGAGTATTTTGTTTGTCTCCATTATCCAAGCATGAGATGTCTTTTGTAAGGCAGTTTTCTACTGTAAACTGATTTCATAGCAAGGACCCTTAGAAGAGAGTTATTACAAAGATTTTGGAAGGTTTTATAACTAACTGTCATATTATTACTAAGTAACATTGTAAATATTGGCTTCTGTCAACCTTTAACCTCACACTCCTACATCATGTGTCACAGTTAAGTATTATTTTCCCCATTGCCTTTCAGAAAATTACACGAAGTCTTGTCCTGGTTCTGTTCTGCACTGTTCTCTCAAAACAAAAGAGGAACTGGAGAATTGCACAGGGAAAAATATACATGACAGGGAGTGCATGGAGCTTGTGTTTGACATATCCAAAGTCTCTTGAACTAGATGCTGGTGAAGGACCCAAAACACTTCAAGTAATTTTTTCCTTGGGTCCTTTAACCCAACCACAAGGGACATCTCTATGGTTATGAGAGAAATCATCAGTTCTCATCCTTCAGTTTCTCCTGTGCACTGAGATATTGATTCCCATCCTTTAATAGAAAAAAGGATGAAGCATTACACATATTATGAATTGTGTTTGAAATTCAATGTTCACTGTCAGAGAAACATATCTGGTCATCAGCATCCCCTCCTAAAGGCATTGTGACAATGACCACAGAAACACTGGGGCAGGCTGAGACCTATCAAATACCTGAGCTGCATCACTCTTGCTATGACAGTTAACACAGCAGGCAGTTCAGAGTAACGAGCTCTGTCTGATCTCCCTGAAATTGATCTCCAACATGATTATTGTATTTGAACGCTGGTGTGTTCAGAGACAGCAGAACAGAACAATAAGCGGACCTTAAAAGAAATTTACTTGCATGACAGTGACAAATTAAAGTGTTGCCACCTCTGGCAGAATGATAGACCTTGAAGCAATCTTAGCTTGAAAGCTTTGGCTTTCAGAAGTCTGTAAAGTGTAGTTCTTCTCTTTCTGTCAGGTGTGGTGTTTTCAGAAAAGAAGGATACATTTTTCTTAGGACTCTGAATTGCCTCCCATGTTTCTCCCTCCCCCCCAACAGGCTACCCTGTCCACATTGTCTGCTCCTCTGCCCCAATAGCCACAAGAACTTGGGAAGTTAACTTTATAGTCTGTTGTTTATTTACATCACAACAATAGCTTTCCCATAATTAAGAATATATTCAAAATTAGGATATGCCCAGGGAGCTCTAAGTATGGAAGATTTAAATGTATTATATAGGACAAGAAAATGAGAAGGGGCGGGAGTAGATAGCATAATGGTTATGCAAAGAGAATCTCATGCCTGAGGCTTCGAAGCCCCAGGTTCAATCTCCTGCACCACCATAAGCCAGAGCTGAGCAGTGATCCAGAAAAAATCAAAAAATAAATGAAATAAAATTTTATTTAATTTTATTATTTTAAATAAATATATATTTTAATTTTTTATATTATTATTTATTTATTTATTCCCTTTTGTTGCCCTTGTTGTTTTACTGTTGTAGTTATTATTGGTGTTGTCGTTGTTGGATAGGACAGAGAGAAATGGAGAGAGGAGGGGAATATAGAGAGGAGGAGAGAAAGATAGACACCTGCAGACCTGCTTCACCGCCTGTGAAGCGACTCCCCTACAGGTGGGGAGCTGGGTTCGAACCGGGATCCTTATGCCGGTCCTTGTGCTTTGCGCCACCTGCGCTTAACCCGCTGCACTATAGCCCGACTCCCATAAATAAATATTTTTTAAAAAGAAAATGAGGGACGGGGTAGATGGCATAATGGTTATGCAAAGAGACTCTCATCACTGAGGCTCCAAGGTCCCAGGTTCAATCCCCTGTACCACCAGAAGCCAGAGCTGATCAGTGCTCTGGTAAAAATAAATAAATAAGAGAAAAAAGAAAATGAGAAGGAAGAAGCTACTGGCTCAAATTTATAACTATGAAATTTAAGTTCTTTTTATCCAAATGTGGAAATGGAATTTCAGGTTATTTGTTACCTAATAAAGTATGGTATTTATATGATGATCTAGGTAGAGAGGAGAAAATATCCCTTTATCCCTCTGAGGGTCTTCTCAGGCTGGCCAAGTGAACAAATTAACATTGGGCAGATTTGTTGGAGAAAATGAACAGATTTAATTATACACTTACACATCTGTAGAGAATTTACACATCTATAAGTTCTAGAGTAAATTGAATAGACCAAGGCATTCTATTATTGAGTAGATGGATAGGATAACTCCCTGGAGTGCCCAGGAAAATGAACACAGTCTCATGTGATGATGAGAGGGTGATGCATATGACAAAAACAAATGTTCTTGATGCTTGCCCTGCCATCTAGATAGGTTAAGGTTTATTTATGGAGATGACCTTAAGTCTAGGGATGCTGCATTTACTTCTGCAATGGTGGCAGTTTCTCTTGAAGCCCACAGGGTCTTGATTGACATTAGTTCCACATACCAAGGAGACAGGTAGTGGGGAACCTGCTCTGAACATCTTGGAGAAAGTCTAACTTTCATCTTGGGAAAGTTTTTTGCACAAGGGTCCACTTTATTGCAAATTCTTTTCATAGTTCTTGCTAGTTGGTGTTCTTTGCTCATGTGTATGGTTTTCCATCTTAAAGGAATGAGGTACGTATGGCTCTGCTTTTCTGGTATCAAAGGTATGGCAGAGATAGTAGAAGAAGGAAAGGAAAAGGGAAGACTGAAGTTAAGTGACTGTAGGACAGGAGTGTGTTTCTTGGTTAGTATTCCTTGAGATAGTCTTAACTTTCACATCTTTACCCAAATATATTACTCATTTGTTTTTCTTCAGATAAATTCCAAATCTTGTCCCTAGTATCATTTTGGCCTAAATAACCTTCCTTAATGAAAGGATTAACTGATGACCTGCAAGTTCACCTCCCAGGAAGAGATGATTTGTGAAACTGCGGCAAGTAGTCATGATTCAGTCGATCCAAGTCAGCTGAAAAACTGGCTTAGATTCCTGCCACCCCTCATACCCAACTATGTAAGGCAAGTGATGGTTGTTTGCACCACTGTGATGGCAGATGTAGCCCTCCTTACCAGTTATTGTCATGTAGCTGCAACCACAGCTTTAGATCCCAATACAATGACCCAATTAGTGTAGGTTCTGGAGCTTCTACTCATTAAAACTTAGCTGACTGGATAGACTTGCTGGCAAGGTCTCGAGAAGTTGTAATACAGCTAAGAAAGAAGCTCAAGGTCCAAAATGGACTCTTTGATACCAAGACTTAATTCCTAATTTGAATGAAAACTCATCCTCTCTGAAAGTGAAATGTCAAATCATTCAACCTAGAGTTTCCTGATGGCAGTCTTCTGGATTGAATCCTTAACTTTTTTGAATTGATGTATCAATACTGTATCTAGGTAGATAGCATCAAACTTGAGTTAAATTGTAGGATTCTCAGGTAGTGTAGAAGAATTGTTTGATGTGCAGGAACCCCCCATACATCTCCTGCCAGAAGTGAAGTTGTGTTTTGGTAGACTAGTGAGACTAGAGGAGACACTCAGGAATGTGTTTTCTCCTAATAGCTTCTAATCAGAGTCCTAAATCTGTCAGTTTTACCACCTAAAGAACTACTGTCCTACTATGACAAGTGGGATCAAGAATAACTCTAATCAAAATGTTCTCATTCCTCTTTTTCTCAAAGATCTCTTGAAATTTCATGCCTAATTAAAAAAAAAAACCTCTAACAGTAAGTTTCCAAGTAAGTCTCACAATAAAAAAAAGACCTTTTGTCTTTTGCTTTCTACAAAAAGCAACTGTTGTGTCCAAGGTCCACAATCCTTACCTTGTTTTCCCTCTATTGCATTTGATAAATATTCAAAGATAATGTGTTGAGCACATGACAATATTAATAGTCCTCATTTAAAAAATGTCAATGGCAGCTTGAGGTGACAGGCTGTGTTTTTGAGACCATTATGTAGCTCTGCATGGGTCTGAGTCACCATTTAATGAAGTTGAGCACAGTTGGGGGCAGTCTCTGAATATCAGACATTCAGTATTGCCCACATTTGGTTAGACTATCTAATGTATTTTTATTTTAATAGAAATGACTTGGTGTAGAGCTAGGAAGTGAATATTGTGAAATTGCTCTTGAGAAAGAATGATTTTTGCCTAGAAACCATAAAAAGGTATTAATTCCAACCAGAATGCAGTAGCGTTGAAGTAGTCTTTTCCAGGCCACTTCATAGTGCTCATCTACCTTTGCTGAACTTGTGCACTCTGTATTTTAGTGCTTGAGCACAAACCATCTCACTGTTCTATTACTGTTATGTTGAAGTATCTCACTTCCTCAGGCAGATTCCAAAATTATAGAAGATGGTAGCTTCTCTGTTGACATTCTCCTTGTTCCCTTCTTGTCACTGTCTAAGCACTATATCACAGCAAGTCTTTGAAGAGTTTATTAGAAATGAAATGGATTAGTGAGAGAGAGGAATGTAATAAAGAAGTACATCGTATGAAATCTCACATAATCCATCTTTTTATTTCTTTTAAGATTTGTATTGTATTTTCTAGAACATTGAGAAATTGAGAGAGAAGGGGGAGAGATGGAGAAGAGACAGGGAGACATCTACAGTATTACTTCACCATTTGTGAAGATTTTCTCCTACAAGTGGGGATCAGAGGCTTGAACCCAGGTCCTTGCACATAGTAACATGTGCACTTAAACTGGTATGTCACCACATAGTCCCAATTCATCTTCTTCTTTTAAAAACTATTATTTATTTATTTATCACCAGATAGACATGGAGAGAAATTGAAAAGGGAGGATGCAATAGCTAAGGAAAAAGACAGAGAGACACCCGCTTCACCACTCATGAAGGTTTCCCCTGTTGTTGGGGACCAGTGTGCACTGTAATGTGTGCACGTAACCAGGTGTGTACCACCTTGCTCCTGGAACAAAATTCTTTTTATTTTTAATTTAAATTTTACTAGTGATTTAACACTGATTTACAAAATTACAAAATAGCAGGGGTACAATTCCACACTGGCCCCACTACCAGAGTTCTGTCTCTCCATTCCCTCCATTAGAAGCTACAGAAGTTTTCCCAAGGTTGCAAATGTGGATTGACTATTATTCTGTAAATGTCTGTCTGTAATTGTATGTATTTGTCCATTTTCTTTTCCTATGATCCCATCTTCTCTTACTTTCCATGTCGCACATACACCTATTATTAAACCTAAATGTCCCTCCCCTTTTCCTCCTGATGGAATTGGAGTTCATAGCTCTCTGGTTACCTTACCCTAACATTTCTCCCCATCTGGAAGTGTGAACCAAAATTCTTTCTGAAGTGCTGAAGGTGGGAGTTCTGGCTTCTGTGATTGCTTCTCCACTGGACATGGATGTTGACAAGTCAATTCATACACCCAGCCCCTTTCTATTTTTCCCTAGTGGGGTAGGGCTCTGGGGAGGTGAGGTTCCAGAATGCATTGGTGAAGTCGTCTGCCCAGGGAAGTCAGCCAATCTTTTTCTTCAATCACCTCTCCTCTAAATCTTTTATCACCTGCTTGGATTTTTCAAGTCCATGCATTCTAAAATTAACACCCTTAGTGAAGTTCTGACGACAAAGAGCTTTGTGTATGTAGTCTTTTCTTGATTGTTAATTTCCTTCAGAGATATAAGGAATTATAGAGGCTAAATATAAAGAATTATTAGAGGCTAAAGCTGTATCTCCGTGTTAGAGCACAGGACTTGCACACCTAAAGTTCCAGATGTCCCACCCAAGTTCAGTTCATGGAACCACCATATACCAGAGGTTAGTAATACCATGAGTCAGTCTCTCTCTCTTCCTCTCTCTTCCTCTCTCTTCCTTTCTCTCTCTCTCTCTCTCTCTCTCTCTCTCTTCCTCTCTCTTCCTCTCTCTCTCTCTCTCTCTCTCTCTCACCTATAAAGATGAATAAATTTTTTTTTAAATGTCAGTCGGGGCCGGGCTGTGGTGCAGCAGGTTAAGTGCACATGGCACAAAGGACCGGTGTAAGGATCCCAGTTTGAGGCCATAACTTACCATCTGTAGGGGGGGTCACTTCACAGACAGTGAAGCAGGTCTGCAGGTGTCTATCTTTCTCACTACCTCTCTGTCTTCCCCTCCTTTCTCCATTTCTCTCTGTCCTATACAACACCAATGACAGCAATAACAACAATAATAACAACAATGATGAACAACAAGGCCAAAAAAAATGGAAAAAAATAGCCTCCAGGAGCAGTGGATTTGTAGTACAGGCACCGAGCCCCAGTAATAACCCTTGTGCCAAAAAAAAAATGTTAGTCAGTACTTACTTTAGATCCACTATTAGAGCCCCATTCTTGTCCTACACCTGTGCTGTTTTCACGGGCCCAAGAGGCCATGCTACTCAGAACCTGCTCTCCCACTTGTATTATCAAGTGGGACATTCCCACTCACTTGTTGACTGTCCGTTTTAAACCAACTGGTAGTGCTTCAGCTACCCAGGATCCCAAAGTGCCTATTTGAAGAGATTTCTGCCACTTTGAGCATCTGAATTGTCATCTTACTCTTAAGGGAAGATGATCACACTCACATACATGCATAGGCCCAATAGGTATCTCGAGAAAAGCTATGCAGGCTAACATGTCCACACACATATGTGCACATTTACACCAAAGAGTGGAAAGAATTCAGAAAACAGAAGGGGGCAGCAGACCAAAGATTTTCCCTTAGGACCATGCTCTTTCTCAAGCCCTCTTGGAATTCAAAATTAAGTCTGGGTTTCCTCGTTGTTACAAGCACTTGTAAGTGGGCCTCCAAGTATACTGTTGTCCAAATCCTACAAATATTAGAGAAGGGCAGATCTGTTAGGTATAATCCAACTAGAATCTGTGCTTTTCTCCCTTTTACCTACCCATGTGATATCTATAAATAGTGGTCATAAGCAAACTGCTCCTTGAAGGTGATGGGATTGCCTTGTCAGCCAGGCATTTCTTTAGTGAGATGTGTCAGTGTCCCCTGTGTCTATACAGTCTTTATCCAGAAAACATCTTTTAATTTCACTCCAGGATGACTTGTGAAAATAATGAACACTTGCATGACTGCTACAGTCAACCTCATCATTACCAACAGTGATTGAGAAAAACAAATGATGTTTTTGGTTAAACTACCTTGGAATTTTTAGATGGTTTGGATTACCTGGCATTTCTTGTGAGTGATAACGACTAAGATTTTAGCAGTACCAATGATTTTTAAAAAGATGTAAGAAGGGAGTCAGGCGGTAACACTGTGGGTTAAGCGCAGGTGACATAAAGTGCAAGGACCAGCGTAGGGATCCCTATTCAAGCCTCCGGCTCCCCACCTGTAGGGGAGTCGCTTCATAGGCAGTAAAGCATGTCTGCAGGTGTCTA